>NC_083096.1:29210859-29400850 GCF_949774975.1 Lagenorhynchus albirostris | reverse complement strand
CTTATCATTTTATTTATGGTTTCATTTGCTGTGCAAAAGCATTTGAGTTTAATTGTCTCATTTGTTTATTTTTTGTTTTTTTTCCATTACTCTAGGAGGTGATCAAAAAAGATACTGTGGTGATTTATGTCAAAGTTGGTTCGCCTACATATTCCTCTAACAGTTTTATGGTATACAACCTTACATGTAGGCCTTTAATCTGTTTTGAGTTTATTTTTAACTAGGGCTTCCAAAACTATGTTGAATAAAAGTGGAGAGAGTGGACATCCTTGTCTTGTTCCTGATCTTAGAGGAAATGATTTCAGCTTTTCATCTTTAGGCACAATGTTAGCTGTGGGTCTGTCATATATGGCCTTTATTATGTTGAGGTAGTTTCCCTCTATGCCTCTTTCTGGAGAGTTTTTATCATAAATGGGTGCTGAATTTCATCAAAAGTTTTTTCTGCATCTACTGAGATGATCATATGGATTTTATTCTTCATTTTGTTAATGTGGTGTATCACAATGTTCAATTTGCAGATATTGAAAAATCCTTGCATCCCTGGAATAAATCTCACTTGATCATGGTGTATGATCCTTTTAATGTATTGTTGGATTCACTTTACTAGTATTTTGTTGAGGATTTTCGCACGTATGTTCATCAGTGATATTGGCCTGTAATTTTCTTTTCTTGTGGTAACTTTGTCTGGTTTTGGTATCAGGGTGATGGTGGACTCATAGAATGAGTTTGGGAGTGTTCCTTCCTCTGAGATTTTTTGGAATAGTTTCAGAAGGATAGGTGTTAACTCTTCTCTAAATGTTTGATAGAATTCACCTCTGAAGCCATCGTTCTTGGACTTTTGTTTGTTGGAAGTTTTTAAATCACAGTTGCAATTTCAGTACCTGTGATTGGTCTGTTCATACTTCCTATTTCTTCCTGGTTCAGTCTTGGGAGATTTACCTTTCTAAGAATTTGTCCATTTCTCCTAGGTTGTCCATTTTATTGGCATATAGTTGCTGGTACTAGTCTCTTATGATCCTTTGTATTTCTGTGGTGTCCATTGTAACTTCTCCTTTTTCATTTCTAATTTTATTGATTTGAGCCCTCTCCCTCTTTTTCTTGATGAGTCTGGCTAAAGCTTTATCAATTTTGTTTATCTTTTCAAAGAACCAGCTTTTAGTTTCATTGATCTTTTCTATTCTTTTCTTCATTTCTATTTCATTTATTTCTGCTCTGGTCTTTATGATTTCTGTCCTTTTACTAACTTTGGGTTTTGTTTGTTCTTCTTTCTCCAGTTGCTTTACGTGTAAGGTTAGGTTATTTAAGATTTTTCTTCTTTTGTGGGGTACAATTTTATTGCTATAAACTTTCCTCTTAGAACTTCTTTTGCTGTGTCTCATAAGTTTTGGATCATCATGTTTTCATTTTCATTTGTCTCTGGGCATTTTTTTATTTCTTCTTTGATTTTTTCAGTGATCCATTTGTTGTTTGGTAGCATATTGTTTAGCCTTCACCTGTGTTATTTTTTTTTTGTACTTTTTTTCTTGTGGTTGATTTCTAGTCTCAAAGTGTTGTGGTTGGAAAAGATGCTCGATATTATTTCAATTTTCTTAAATCTAGGAAGGGGTTTTTATGGCCCAGCATGTGATCTATCCAGGAGAATATTCCATGTGCACTTGAAAAGAATGTGTATTCTGCTGCATTTGGATGGAATGCTCTATAAATATCAATTAAGTCTATCTGTTCTA
This sequence comes from Lagenorhynchus albirostris, assembly GCF_949774975.1. Lineage (NCBI taxonomy): Eukaryota > Metazoa > Chordata > Mammalia > Artiodactyla > Delphinidae > Lagenorhynchus > Lagenorhynchus albirostris. The sequence continues at coordinate 29,399,123 of NC_083096.1, read as the reverse complement.
ATGTGTCATTTAAGGCCTGTGTTTCTTTATCGATTTTCTGTCTGGATGATCTGTTCATTGATGAAAGTGGGGTGTTAAAGTCCCCCACTATTGTTTATTTATTTATTCATTTATTTATTTTTTGGCTGCATTGGGTCTTAGTTGCGCTGAGGTTAGTTGCGCTTAGTTCGCTGAGGCATGTGGGGTCTTTTGTTGTGGCGTGCGGGCTTCTCTCTAGTTGTGGCATGCGGGTTTTCTCTTCTCTACTTGTGGTGCACAGGCTCCAGAGCATGTGAGCTCTGTAGTTTGCAGCACACAGGCTCTCTAGTTAAGGCACGCTACCTCAGTAGTTGTGGCATGTGGGCTTAGCTGCCCTGCAGCATGTGGGATCCTAGTTCCCCAACCAGGGCTTGAACCTCTGTCCCCTGGATTGGAAGGCAGATTCTTTACTACTGAACCACCAGGGAAGTCCCCCAACCCACTATTATTTTGTTACTGTTGATTTCTCCTTTTATGGCTGTTAGCATTTGCCATATATATTGAGGTGTTCCTATGTTGGGTGCATCTATATTTACAATTGTTATGTCTTCTCTTGGACTGATCCCTTGATCATTATGTAGTGTCCTTCTTTGTCTCTTATAGCAGTCTCTATTTTAAAGTCTATTTTGTCTGATATGAGTATTGCTACTCTAGCTTTCTTTTGATTTCCATTTGCATGGAATATCTCTTTCTATCCCCTCACTTTCAGTCTGTATGTGTCCCTAGATCTGAAGTGGGTCTCTTATAGAATGCATATTTTTGAGTCTTGTTTTCCTATCCATTCAACCAGTCTAAGTTCTCTGGCTGAAGCATTTAATCCATTTATGTTTAAGGTAATTATCGGAATGTATGTTCCTGTTGCCATTTTGTTAATTGTTTTGGATTTACTTTTGTAGGTCTTTTTTCTTCCCTTCCTCTTTTGGTCTCTTCTCTGGTGATTTAAAGACTATCTTTAGTGTTGTGTTTGGATTCCTTTTTCTTTTTTGTTTGTATATCTATTGTAGATTTTTGGTTTGCAGTTATCATCAGGTTTTGATATAGCAGTCTCTATATAAACAAGATTGTTTTAAGTTACTGGTCTCTTAAATTTCAGATGCATTTCCAATATTCTGCACTTGTCCTCTCCTCTTATCATGATTGCTCGTTTTGATATCATATTTGTGTGTGTATGATTTCCTACCTTTACTGTATGTTTGCCTTTAATGGTGAGCTTTTCCACTTGTAATTTTCTTGTTTCTAGTTGTGGCCTTTTCTTTTCTGCCTAGAGAAGTTCCTTTAGCATTGGTTGTAAAGCTGGTTTGGTGGTGCTGAATTCTCTTACCTTTTGCTTGTCTGTAAAGCTTGATTTCTCCATCATATCTGAACAAGAGCCTTGCTGGGTAGAGTTTTCTTGGTTATAGTTTTTTCCCTTTTTCCCTTTAAACCTATATATAGGTTTAACTATATCATGCCACTCTCTTCTGGTCTACAGAGTTTCTGCTGTAGAAACTTATGGGGATCCCCTTGTATGTTATTTGTTGCTTTTTTCTTGTTGCTTTTAATATTTTCTATCTTTCTTAATTTTTGTCAATTCGATTAATATGTGTCTCACTGTGCTCCTCCTTGGGTTTATCCTGCCTGGGACTCTCTGCACTTCCTGGACTTGGCTGACTGTTTCACATATTAGGGATGTTTTCAGCTATTATCTCTTAAAATAGCTTTTCTGGCCCTTTCTTTCTCTTTTCTCCTTGTGGGACACCTATAATGTTAATGTCTGTGCATTTAATGTTCTCCTAGATGTCTTAAACGGTCCTCATTTCTTTTCATTCTTTTTTTTTAAATTATTATTCTGTTCTGTGACAGTGATTTCCACCAGTCTGTCTTGCAGCTCACTAATCCATTTTTTCTGCCTCATTTATTCTGCTATTGATTCCTTCTGGTGTATTTTTCATTCAGTTATTGTATTGTTCAAATCTGTTTGTTTTTTCTTTATGTCTTCTAGCTCTTTGTTAAACATTTCTTGTATCTTTTTGGTCTACTCCTCCATTCTTTTTTGAGATCTGGCATGATCTTTACTATCATTACTCTGAATTTTTGGGTGGGTATGTTGCCTATCTCCACTTCACTTAGTTGTTCTTCTGAGGTTTTATCTTGTTCTTTCATCTGGAACATATTCCTCTACCATCTCATTTTGTCTAGCTTTCAGTTTGCAGTCTCCATTCTGTAGGCTGTAGGACTGTAGTTCCTCTTGCTTCTGATGTCTGCTCCCTGGTGACTGAGTCTGTTCTAAGAGGCTTGGGAAGGTTTCCTTGTGGGAGGGACCAGTGCCTATCCTCTGGTCAATGGAGTTGGGTCTTGACCCTCTGGTGGCCAGGGCTGTGTCAAGGGGTGTGTTTAGAGGGGGCTGTGGTCTCAGGAAGATGTTAGGCAGCCTGTGTGCTGATCGGTGGGGCTTTGTTCCTGCCCCATTGTTTGTTTGACCTGAGACATCCCAGCACTGGAGCCTACGGGCTGTTGGGTGGTACCAGGACTTGGTGTCAAAATGGCAGCCTCCAGGAGAGCTCATGTCCATGAATATCTCCCAGTACCTCTGCCACCAGTGTCCTTGTCCCCACAGTGAGCCACAGCCTTCCCCACCTCCCCAGAAGACCCTCCAAGGCCAGCTAGTAGGTCTGGCCCAGGTTCCTATGAAGTCATTGCTTTTTTCCCCTGGGGTCCTGGTGCACACAAGACCTTGCGTTTGCCCTCCAAGAGTTGAGTTTCTGTTTCCCACAGTCCTGTGGAGTTGCTGTGATCAAATCCCATTTGCATTCAAAGCCAAATGCTCTTGGGGATCCTCCTCCTGATGCCAGACCCCCAGGCTGGGATGCCTGATGTGGGGCTCAGAACTCTCACTCCTGTGGGAAAACCTCTGTGATTTAATTATTTTCCAGTTTGTGGAAAGTATAGTATTTGATTGTATCACAGATGCACCCCTCCTTCTGTCTCATTGTGGCTTTTTTGTCTTTGAAATGAAAGTAGAGTATCTTTTTGGTAGATTCCAGGTTTTTTGTTGATGGTTTTTCAGCAGTTAGTTGTGATTTTGATGTTTTCATGAGAAGAGGTGAGCTTAGGTACTTCTACTCCACCATCTTGCTTCCTCTCTGACAAATTTAGACACCTCTTGATCTAAATTTTGAAACCAAACAAGCTTAACTTTTTATATGCATGTTTTCTAAAAATATCTAATTCAAAACTAACAATTTTTCTCATTTGTGGGATCATCACTTGATTTTATTTTTTTATAAGACAATGGACTCATGATATTAATATTACAACAACCTAACAAGCTTCTTTGTTTTCTTTTATTTTAACCAACCCCCAACCCTTTGCAGATTAGACAGAGAATTGCAAGAATGGATAATTCCAGAGTTAAGTAGTTCTAAAGCCTTTGCTCTTCCACCATGAGCTGCTGGAGCCTCACCTCCTATTTTTTTTTTAACACATTTTTACCCAGGAGGCACACAGGGTAGCTAAGTAAATAACTAAACTTTCTTCCTTTAATCCTTTAGGAGGATTAAAATCTTCATAAAAATTAGTGGTACAGATTGACTCTAAAAAATTGTGTTTGTCATATAATGCAGTTACTAACTGACCTGTCCTTTATTTCACAGGTACAACGGAGGAGAAGTCTGAAAGGAAATCTTGTCCCACAGATAAATCTGACTTCTTCTTTCTTCCCAGCTATCCCCAAGTAAAGAGAGAAAAATCAGAAGTGGCTGCTGTTGCCTGAGCTGCACTTCAAATGGCAAGGTCTCAGTGATACTCCAGTCTTTATTTCAGGATGAAAGTGAGGGTCTATCAGATATTGTCACCAACCTCTGTATCCTCAGGCCATCCTATTGATGGAAAAGATTACTCAGGGTCTTCAGATGGTCTCATCTCTGAATACCATGCAAGCAGCAACATCCAGTTGGCCAGCTTCTTTCATACATGGAAATCCACTTACTGAATAAGGAATATTTCTTATTTACTGTCAGAAAAATGACTCATAAAGAAACAAAATCAATAGCATAAGTAGATCTAAAATAATATGGTTATCAATGACTTGTTTTCCACCTCCCCCCATTGTTCACCCTAATTTATAACCAGAATTATTATCAGAATGTACGCAGTAAGAGTAAAATTACTTATGTGTCATGCTATGTGCAGTATAAAGAGAATTATTTTTAAAAAGAAAAATGTGCCAGTCAAGCCTCTAGCTATTTGTCTTTTTCATTTAGAGAAATGTCATATGGAAGAAAATGCTCAGAGTTTCTTAGATAAAGTCAGAAGTTATTTGCATTTAGACTATAAATGACTCCAGATAATAGAACTTGAATGGTTATCTGCAGTTGCTGGGGTTCATCTTTTACTGATACCTTTATTAATTGATTCTGATATTTTGAACAAATGATTAATTTCACCATTGGATACTCATGTAAAAAATGAAAGCATCTATATTTGATCAATAATAAATGAGATTTTAAATAAGTCAAAGACATGAGGAAGTATCAAGAATTGAAGCCTGAAGACTGGCTGACCCAAATCATTTTGGGAAAAATATTTGTGATTCTAAGTAATAAAAGCATTCCTGTGTCAAGGGTTAGTCTACTTTCCCCAAAGCACAAGGCTACATGGGAAGAAAAAACTATGGTCCCTGAACATTTGATACTGCCTTTACATTCTAGGAAGTGTTCTATAATTCTTAAATCCCAACAACTTTGGGAAGCTAAGCAAATTTTTTATTCATATGGATCTTATTCATATGAATAAAAAATTTTACTTTTTTATGTTTATTTATAGACATGTACTAATTTTTATTGTTCATAGGAATCTAATCATTTTTCCTATTGATTTTTTTCTTTTAACTTTTTTCTTCACTTATTTTAATTACATTCAAAACTAAAGTTCCAACAGAAAATATTGAACATTAAGGTTTTTTAATTTTTTAAAAATAATTTGTATCATTCACTCAAATGAAAGAAGAGACTCCTGCAAAAACAGAATATAGTTATGGGAAATTGGCCCTAAATACCTAAGAAAGCCAGGAGATTTTTTTCCTTTAATTGATGTATAATTGACATATAATATTATATTAGTTTCAGGTGTGCAATAAAATGATTCAACATTAGTATATTTTGTGAAGTGATCTCCAGATTAAGTCTAATTAACATCCATCCCCATATGTAGTTGCATTTATTTTTTTCTTGTGATGAGGACTTTTAAGATCTACTCTCTGGGGAGTACATCGGGGAGCAGCTGGAGTGCAGGCACCTGAGGGTTGCTGAGGAATAAAAAAGCAAACAAAAAGCAGAGATCTACTCTCAGCAACTTTCAAATATACAACACAGTATTATTAATTATAGTCACAGTGTTATACTTTACATCCCAATGACTTATTTATTTTATAACTGGAAGTCTGAAACTTTTAACCTCCTTTATCCATTTTGCCCCAGAATACTCTTTATAAAAAAAAAAATTCTAAAAGTAACAAGAAAATTCAAAGGAGTTTATGAAAATGATCTCATTTCCTGCCTCTCAATCTCAGTTGTAAAAGAAGGCCATTTCATCCCTAGGCGTACATTTCCTAGAATGAGACAATATTGAATACCCTGCCATGCACTCAATTCCTTTAATGTGGCATTCAAGGCCCTAAATTAGCATCCCTCTCCTTTTTTGACTGAGGAATTCTCTCAAACCTCTTTTAACAGAAATATACAATTTCTTGACCCTCATAATTAAAAAAAATATTTTGGAATTTTTGCACATTATGTAATAAATGATTGTATTTTAGTCAGTATAATGTTAAGAATAGCAGTATAACTAATTATGTGATTATAATAATTTTAAATGATACACAAAATATGTAGAAAAATTTTGTCTTTTCCCTCACTTATCAAATGAGAGGCCGAGTAAATTAATCATTTAAGAAAAGGCTTGACTTGTTGACAAATAAATAAGAATATTTTATTTTAGCGTGGAGTTAAAATATTTACTAAAACATAAGGTAATGATTTCTGCCTCAGGTGATGGTAGACTATGTAGTTTGGACCAATCACTCCCACTAAAGACAACTAAGAAACAAGGACAAAATAAAGAAATCTCTATGAAGGCATCTGATCACAAATAGGATGGTGAAGCATGAATGTACCAGATTCTAGGGGAGGACTGAGGCTCAACTTTTGAAGCTAATTTTCTCCTGTAAGCATGTGGTGATTCAAGAATGGAAGGTTAAGTGGCTAAGGAGTTGAAGTGATAATTAGGGCTAAAGGGACAGGGAAAGGAATCCAGACCCCATCAAGGTATAATCCCCTCTGGCTTTGGGTTGAGGCTCCAAAAACCTGCATATTAGAAATAAGAGTGACATAAAGTTAAACAGATCTTCACTGGGACTACAGTTCTGCCTCCAGATATTTTAATCCCTGAAATTGGACTAAGGTAATCCTAAATTGCTAGAGTACCCAGGAGCCTTCAGAAGCAGGAGTACATACTGTGGAGAAAGATGATGTCATCTTAGGCCTTACATCTTTACTATTCCAAATATATACCTATGACACTACAAAAAATGACTAGGTACATGAGGACACAAGACAACAAGAATGACAACTGACAGAAAACAGCAGGTAATAGAAACAACACCTGGGAACTCCAGATATAGACTTTAAAATAACTGTGCTTATTATATTGGAGGAGATAAAACACAAGATTTAGGGCTTCTCTGGTGGCGCAGTGGTTGAGAGTCCACCTGCCGATGCAGGGGACATGGGTTCGTGCCCCGGTCTGGGAGGATCCCACATGCCGCGAAGCGGCTGGGCCCGTGAGCCATGGCCGCTGGGCCTGCGCGTCCGGAGCCTGTGCTCCACAACGGGAGAGGCCACAACGGTGAAAGGCCCGCGTACCGCAAAAAAAAAACCAAAAACACAAGATTTAGAATTTTAGCAAAGAAATAGAAATTGTTGATAAGAACTAAATGGAAATTCTAGAACGAAAAAACACAATGACAAAAATGAAAAACTCAAAGGATATAACAACAGACTAAGTCAACTAAATAGAAAATTAGTGAGCTGAAAAATATAGGTTACAAGGAATTATCTGTAATGAAGCACTGAGAGATGGAAAGATGAAAAACAAGAGAGGGTAAAAGCAGAATTGAGGTAATATGAAGAATAACAGTAGTACCAGGAGAGAAAAGAATAGGTTGCAGCAATATTCAGTTAGTTTTCAAAACCTGATAAAGCCTCTAACCTACAGAATCAGGAAGAGCCATTGGCCTTAGGCAAAATAAACAATTATTAATTAAAAAATGCAAATCCACACATTTCATAGTAAAATTGCTGAAAATTGAACAAAGAACAAATTATGGAAGCAACAGAAGTAGAAAAAGGACAAAATATCTTCAAAGTAGCACAATTAAAATGACTTCTGCCAACTTCTCCACAGAAAAAAATGGTTGTGAAGCGCCAGAAAACATAGAATGGTATCCTCGAAGTTCTGAAATAAAATGAATGCTAGCTAAGCATTCTCAGTCAAGGGGAAAATAGCTAAAAATCACATAGGATTCTGGACAACAAAAATTGAGGAAATTAATCATAGTAGAAACACATTAAAGAAAGCACTAAAGGATATTATTTAAGAAGATGGAAAATGGATAGGAGTTCAGAGATGGAAAATCGTATACAAGTGGTTAACTTAAATGAACATTAACAGGATAAAGCAATAACAGTAATGTCATAGAGTTTTAAAATACAGATAATTTAAAAATAAACAGGGGTGTGACCAAGATTAAGCCAAGAGGTAGGAAGATCATGAGCTCACCTACTGCCATGGGCAAACCAAAATTACAACTATTTACAGAGACCCTATTGGTGAGAATGATCTGAAGACTAACAAAAGATTTTCCATACCTAAAGATAAATATAAAGAAGGAACCATAACAAAATGGATAGGAAGCATGAAGATGTGGTATAGTCAAGACCCACATACCTGGATAGATGACCCAAAATCAGAAGGATAATCTCAGCTGCAGAGATTAGAGGTTTGTTCCAAGGAGTGCGGGGCCTGACCCCAACATGGGACTCCCCAGACCAGGAGTTCTGCAACAGATGAGCCCCCCAGAATGTTAGCACTGAAGGCTAGCAGGATGCCTGTATAGGAGAGCCAGAGAGCTGTAAGAAACAGAGATTCTACTCTTAAAGGGCACATGCAAAAATCTCACAGGCTCCAAGTCCCAGGGCAGAGACAGTAATTTGAAAGACTCTTGTGTCAGACCCAATTGCTGATCTTGGACAGACTCCAGGAGAGGTAGGAGGTTATTAGGACTGTCCCTGGGGACCTAGACACTGGTAGAAGTCATTTTGGGGGAGCTCATTCTAACACAAGGACACTGGTGCTGGCAAGTGTCATTTTGGAATCCTCACTGTAACCTGTTAGTGCTAGGGGCTAACTGAACAACCAGCTGATCAGCACCAGTCCCAGAACCTCCCAGGCCAAGTAGCCAGCTGTGTGGGAACCCAACCTTGACCACCAATGGGCTAGCACCAGTTCCAGGAATGCCTGGGTCCCAAAAGCAGCCATCCTGGGAAATGGCCCTGCCTACCAATGGATCAGCATCAGCTCTGGAGTACTATAAGCCACAAAACCAGCCATACTGGGACCTGGTCCTAACCACCAGCAGGTGAGCATTGGCCTCAGGACTCCTCAGGTCCCACAGCCACACTCTCCAAGAACAGCTCCACCTACCAGGTAGACAGTACCAGCCCCAGGACTCCTTGGGCCATGAAGCCAGTCATGAAGACTGCCAGCCCGCTGTGTGTGACCAACTGGGTGGGGGCAGCAGTAGTTGGCCCTGTCACTACAGAAGGACCCACTCAGTGCACATAGGGGGAACCGTTAGAACCTATAGCTCTGGTGATCAGAAGGGAGTGTGTTGCAGAGATCCACAGGATGTTTACTACATAAGGCCACTCCTCCAAGATCAGGAAATGTAAACAACCTACCTAATACATAGAAATAAAACCAGAGAATAATAAATGAGGCAACAGAAGAATATGATCCAAATGAAGGAACAAGATAAACTCCAGAAGAACTAAGAAAAGTAGAGGTAAGCAATCTACCTAATAAAGAGTCCAGGTAATGATTATAAAGATACTTAGAGAGTTGGATCAAGATGGTGGAGTAGGAGATGTGGAGCTCATGTCCCCCTGCAAACATATCAAAATACATCTACATGTAGAATAATTCTCATGGAAAACTAACTGGAGACTGGCAGAAGAATTCTTATACAACCATAGCTGCAAGAAAGATTTCCACATAACTGGATAGGATGGAAAAAAAGGCATAAGGTCAGGTCCTCTGAATCTAGGAGGAATCTAAAAGGAAGAAATGGTCCACACAGGTGGACCCTCACCCTAGGGAGTGAGCAGATTGAGCCACAGACTGGGTATCCCAGTCCTGAGGTCCTACACAGAGGAGACAAGCCCACTTGGCTACTGAGAGAACTGCTGGGACAGATAGAAGGGCTGGAGAAGCCTAGACTCTACTTGCAAAGAGTGCATGCATGCTAGCTTGCCAACAGTCAGGGTAGAGAAAGTTCTGCATTGGTTGCTGTCACCTCATCGTAGTCCCCAAAATCCAAATGGGGTGAACACCTGGCCCTGCTCACTCCACACCACAGCCTGGTGCATGATCTGGGCTAGCTTAGCCCTGTGAAAAGACTTGGTCTAGCTACACAGAGACATCCCAGGGGGGCTGGGGTATGGTCCAGGTGGGGCTGCAGTGGTCTTTGTCAGTGCTTACTTGGGCGATACCTCAGGAACCTCCTTGAGCTGAGAGAGAGCCTGGGCCTAACCCACACCATGCCACAGCTTAGCCCTAGATCTGGGGCATACAGGTCCTGGGAGAAGACTGCCACAGAGGCAGCCCAGATCTATGGTGTCAGTTCAGCCACCTTAATTTCTGCAGCCACAACACCCCAACCCCCACCCCCAGCCTAGTAAACACTCCAGCCCCACCCATTCCATGCCAAAGCCTTGTACTAGATCTAGAATTAACACAACAGAGGAAAGGAAACCGAACTTGGGCTGCATCTAAGCAGGACCATGGATGCCTACACAGGTGATGCATCAGTGCTTTGTGAGCACATGGGCTTACTTTGCTTCAGAACTTTCCTCCTGGGGCAGGGCAAGCATTCAAGAGGAATGGAGTCTAATCAAGCTCAACTCTCAGGGCTTACACTCCAACAACATCTACTTCAACTCCCCACCCCTGACAGGGTAGTTACAGACAAAGAGCAAAGAGGAAGTCCCGCCTCACACCCTACACAGGCTTTAGATACTCCAACACCAACCACACCCTCTTGATGGGGGTGGGGCAGCATACCCTGAGGAAAGATGTAGCTGGTGTCCATATCAAAACTAGCTCTTTTACCAAAGAAAACGGACAGACACAGTCTACAGATGAATGCTCCCAAAAAAAAACCCCTTCAAAACCACAGTAGATAACTGTTTCCCCTAAATTCATAGAGACAGAGAAAGTTAAGTAAAATGAAAAGGGTTCCAAACAAGATGAACTGACCAACAGACCCACACCACAACATATCATAATTAAGATGGCAAGGGCTTCCCTGGTGGTGCAGTGGTTGAGAGTCCGCCTGCTGATGCAGGGGACACGGGTTCGTGCCCCGGTCCGGGAAGATCCCGCATGCCGTGGAGCGGCTGGGCCCGTGCATGGCCGCTGGGCCTGCACGTCCGGAGCCTGTGCTCCGCAACGGGAGAGGCCGCAACAGTGAGAGGCCCGGGTACCACAAAAAAAAAAAAAAAAAAAATTAAAAAAAAAAAAAAAGATGGCAAAGGTTAAAAGATAGAGGGGATTCTGAAGGCAGCAAGAGAAAAATAAAGAGTTATTTACAAGGGAACCCCTATAAACCTATCAGCTGATTTCTCTGCAGAAACTTTGTAGGCCAGAAGGGAGTGGAATGGTGTATTCAAAGTCCTGATAGGGAAAAGCCTGCAACATAGGAGACTCCACCCAGTAAGATTATAATTTAGAATAGAAAGAGAGATAAAGAATTTCTCAGACAAGTAAAAACTACAGGAATTCAGCAATACTAAACTTATCCTAAAAGAAATGTTGAAAGCTCTTCTCTAAATGGAAAAGAAGCAAGAATATTTAGGAAAGGGGAAATCCCAATAGGAAAGGCAAATATATAGTAAGGATTTCATATCACTTAAATAAGTCAGTACAGAGATTTTAAAAAATTAAACATTTTAAGCAATTATAACTACAATAAACAGTGAAAGGATAAACATGAAGATGTAAAATAGGACATAAAAATCAGAAAATGTGGGGGGAAGGGAGAGTAAAAAAATATAGATCTCTTAGAATGTGTTTGATGTTAAATAACTATCAGTTTAAAGCAAGTAAATATAGATATGTGTCAATATACATGAACCCCCATGGTAATCACAAATCAAAAACATACACTAAGTTCACTAAAAAAAAAAAAAAAAAAACTCAAGGATACTACAAAATAAAATCATCAAACCACAAAAAGAAAAATGAAAAGAAGAAATGAGCAAAGAAGACCTAGAAAAATAACTGGAAAACAAGGATTAAAATGGCAACGAGTATACACCTATCAACAATTACTTAAAATGTCAATGGACTAAATGTTTCAATCAAAAGACATAGAGTAGCTGATTGGGAAAAAAAAAATAGAACCTGCAATATGCTGCCTACAGTAAAATCACTTTGGGATGAAGAATGAACACAGACTGAAAGTGAAGAGATGGAAAAAGATATTTCATGCAAACAGAAACAATAAGAAAGCAGGGGTAGCAGCACTCATATCAAACAAAATAGACTTTAAAACAAAGGCCATAAAGAAAGACAAAGAAGGACATTATATAATGATAAAGGGATGAGTAGAAGAAGAGGATATTACACTTGCTAACATATAGGCACCCAACACAGGAGCACCGAAATATATAAAGCAAATACTAACAGACAGAAAGGGAGAAACTGACAATAATACAATAATAGTAGGAGACTTTAACACCTTACTGACATCAGTGAACAAATCATTCAGACAGAAAAGCAATAAGGCAACAGTTGGACTTAGTTGATATCTACAGGACACTACATCCAAAAAAAGCAGAATACACATTCTTTTCAAGCATGCATGGAATGTTCTCTGGGATAGACCACATAGTAGGTCACAAAACAAGACTTGACAAATTTAAGAAGATAGAAATTATGTCAACCATCTTTTCTGACTGCAAGAGTATGAAACTAGAAATCAACTACAGAAAGAAAAATGGGAAAAGAAGAAACATATGGAGATTAAACAACATGCTATTAAAATACCCAATGGGGTCAATGATAAAAATCAAAGAAGAAATCAGAAAATACCTCAAGACAAACAAAAATGAAAAAAACAACCATACAAAATGTATAGGGTGCAGCCAAAGCAGTTCTAAGCAGAAAATTCATAGTGATACTGGCCCTCCTCAAGAAAGAAGAAAAATCTCAAATAAACAACCTAACCTACCACCTAAAATAATTTAAAAAGAAGACAAACAAACAAATGAAAAGCCCCAAAAGGAAGAAAATAATAAAGATCAGAGAGGAAATAAATAGAGATTTTTAAAAATAGAAAAGATCAATAAAACCAATAACTGGTTTTTTAAAGAGATAAACAAAATTAACAAAACACTAGCCAGGCTCACTGAGAAAAAGAGAGGACACAAATAAACAAAATAGGAAATGAAAAGGGAGAAATAACAACTGATACCACAGAAATACAAAACACATAAGACAATACTATGAACAGTTATATGTCAAAAAATTGTACAACCTAGAAGAAATGGACAAATTCTAGAAATATAGAGCCTGCCAACACTGAGTCAAGCAAAAACAGACAATTTGACCAGACTGATCACTATAAGTAAAATAGAACCTGTAATTTTAAAAAGTCCTCACAAACAATAATCCAGGGCTGAACAGTTTCACCGGGGAATTCTACCAAACATATAAGAAGAACTTATACCTATCCTTCTCAAACTATTCCATAAATTTGAGGAGGTGGGAATACTCCCAAATTCATTCTATGAGGTCACCATTACCCTGATACAAAAGCCAAACAAAGACACTACAAAAAAAATTACAGGCCAATATCTTTGATGAATATTAATGCAAAAATCCTCAACAAAATATTAGCAAACCAAATCTAACAGCACATAAAAAAGATCATACACCATGATCAAGGTGCATTCATTCCAAGGGTAACAAGGATGGTTCAACAGGCCAGAAGGGAGTGGTACAATATATTTTGAGTGATGAAAGGGAAAAGCTACAACCAAGAATACTCTACCCGGTAAAACTTTCACTCAGATTTGAAGGAGAGATTAAACGTTTTACAGAGAAGCAAAAGCTAAAAGAGTTCAGCACCACTAAACAAGCTTTACAAGAAATGTTAATGGGGCTTTACTAAGCAGAAAAGAATACAATTAGAAATATGAAAATTACAAAAAGAAAAATCTCATTGTTAAAGGTAAATATACAGTAATAATAGTAGATCAACCACTTCCAAATCTAGTAGGAAGTTTAAAAAACAAAAGTAGTAAAGTCATTTACTCACAATGAATAGTTAAGGGATACACAAAACAAACAGATGTAAAATATGATGTCAAAACATAAAATGGTGGGGGAGGAGAAAAAGTACAGGGTTGTTAGAATGGTTCAAACTTAAGAGATCATCAACTAAAATAGTCATATATATACTATGTATATTTATATATTAACATTTCTATTTAGTCATATATAAACCTCTTGATAACCACAAACCAGAAATGTATATAACAGACACACACACACACACACACACACACAGGAATTCAAACATAACACTAAAGATAGTCATCAAATCACAAGGGAAGGGAGCAAAAGAAAAAGAAAGGAAAAATAAAGAACTGTAAAAACAACCAGAAAACAATTAACAGAAAAGAGAAAGTTCAGATATATCAATAATTACATTAAGTGTAAACGGACTAAATGCTTCAATCAAAAGACATAGAGTGGCTGAATAGATATAAAAACAAGACCAACATATATGCTGCCTACAAAAACCTCTGTTCAGAGCTAAATACACACACAGACCAAAAGTGAGGAGATGGAAAATGTATTCCATGCAAATGGAAAAGGAAGGAAACTTGGGATAACAATATTCATATCAGACAATGTAGAATTTAAAACAAAGACTGTTATCGCATTATTGACTGGAGACATATTAATACATCTTTTGTTACCTGAACGTTATTGACTGGAGATGTATCAATACGTTTTTAGAGAGTGATACAATTAACATCACTGTGCAAAGTTGTCAGAGCTTAAAATTGACCGAGAGTTCAGTATACAATTTATGATTGTCATTATCATTCACATTTTTCTCCATTAGGTTTTTGTTCCAACCTTGTGTATACTATAAACATAAAATTTTCAAAAATAATGCATCACAAAATTTTGAGTGAAGAAGAATTTTTCAGTGAATCTATGCAGATACTTTCTTTGATCGACTGAGTGACATATGTACTAGTGTCTCAGAAGGTGATAATTCTTTAGAATATAGTTCTGATTCAGACATTGTGAATATTAGACCAACAAAAAATCTTAGTGATTGATTCTGATATGGAAAGTGAAAATGAAACCCATGGTGTTGGAGAATGCCCCTTTGCTTCTACAGAAGAGTGGATTGAAGACAACATTTCACAAAAATTAGAAGACTTTACAGGTGTGTCAGGTGTAACTACTTAATGTAACAACCCACAAAGTTAGTGAAATAACAGAATTAATTTTTGGCCAGCTAAAATAAAAATCACTGGCCACAGGCATAGTTTCTGCAAAAATCCCCCAGTCAATAATGAGTTATCAGGGTCAAAGAAGGACATTACATAACAATAAAGAAATCAATCCATCAAGAAGATATAACAATTGTAAATATATATGCACCTAACATAGAAGCACCTAAATAAATACAGCATATATTAATAAACAAAGGGGGAAATTGAGAGTAATACAATAATAGTAGAGGATTTAACACCCCACTTACATTAATAGATTATCCAGATGGAAATTCAATAAGGAAACACTGGCCTTAAATGACACATTAGAACAGATGGACTTAATAGATCTCTATATACATTCCATCCAAAAGCAACAGAAGACATATTATTTCCAACTGCACATGAAACATTCTGCAGGCTAGATCGCAGGCTAGATCACATCCTAAGCTACAAAACAAGTCTCAATAAATTTAAGAAGACTGACATCATATCAAGTAACTTTTCCAACCACAAAGCTATGAGACTGGAAATCACTACAAGAAAAAAACTGCAAAAAACACAAACACATGCAGGCTTAAGAACATGCTACTAAACAACAAATGAGTCACTGAGGGAATTAAAAAAAATGTCTGGAGACAAATGAAATTGGAAATACAACAATTCAAACATCTATGGGACACAGCAAAAGCAATTCTAAGAGGGATATTTATAGCAATACAAGCCTACATCAGGAAACAAGACAAATCTCAAGTAAGCAACCTAACCTTACAATGAAAGGAAATAGAAAACGAAGAACAAACAAAACCCAAAGTTAGTAGAAGGAAAGGAATCATAAAGACCAAGCAGAAATAATTACTGATAAAATAGAGACAAAAAAATCAATGAAACTAAGAGCTGGTTCTTTGAAAAGATAAATAAAATTAATAAACCTTAGCCGGACTCATCAAGAATAAAAGAGAGAGGTTGTATTTAAACAAAATCAGAAAGAAAGAGAGAAAATTACAAATGACACCACAGAAATACAAAGGATCATAAGAGATAACTAGTATACACCAATAAAATACAAAGAATCATAAGAGATAACTAGTATACACCAATAAAATGGACAACCTAGAAGAAATGAACAAATTCCTAGAAACATACAATCTCCCGAGACTGAATTAGAACAAAATAGAAAATATGAACAGACCAATTACCAGTAATGAAATTGAATCAGTAATTTTTAAAAACTCCAAACAAACAAAAGTCCAGGATCAGACAGCTTGACAGGAGGTGACCAAATATTTAAAGAAGAGTTCATGCCTAGCCTTCTCAAGCTATTCATAAACAACAACAAAAAAAAAAATGGAAGAGGAAGGAATACTTCCAAAGTCATTCTATAAGGCCAGCATCACCCTGATACCAAAACCAAACAAAGACATCACAAAAAATTACAAGTCAATATTATGATGAATATGTGTGCAAAAATCCTCAACAAAATATTAGTTAACTGAATTCAACAACACATTAAAGGATCATAAACCATGATCAAGTGGAATTTATCCCAGGGATGCAAGGATGGTTCCATAGCCACAAATCACTCAATGTGAGACACCACATTAACAAAACAAAGGATGCAAAACATATGATCATCTCGTGTATGCAAAAATCATTTGACAAAATTCAGCATCCATTTACGATAAAAACTCCCAAAAAAGTATGTAGAGAAGAAACATACCTCAACATAATAAAGACCATATGTGACAAAGCAACAATTAACATCATACTCAATGGTGAAAAGCTGAAAGCTTTTTCTGTAAAATCAGGAACAAGACAAGGATGCCCACTCTCACCATTTTTATTCAACATAGTATTGGAAATCATATCCACAACAGTTAAGCAAAGAAAAAATAAAAGGCTAAATTTTTCTAAATTGGATAGGAAGAAGTAAAACTCACTGTTTGCACATGACATGATACTAGATTAAAGAAAAAAATACTCCAAAGACTCCACCAAAAACTGGTTAGAACTAATAAATAAATTTGGTAAATATGCAATATACATATTCCATATACAGATCTGTGGCATTTCTCTTAAGAATAAATTTAACTAAAGAGGTAAAAGATCTGTACTCTAAAAACTATCAGACACTAATGAAAGAAATTGAAAATGACACAAACAAATGCATAGATATACCATGCTCATGGATTGGAAAAATCAATACTGCTAAAATGTCCATGGGAGTTCCCTAGTGGTCCAGTAGTTAGGACTCAGTGCTTTCACTGCCATGGCCTGGTTCAATCCCTGGTCCTGCAAGCCATGTAGCATGGCAAAAAAATAAAAATAAAAGTAAAAATAAAATGGAATAAATGTCCATACTCCCCAAAGCAATTAACAGATTCACTGTAATCCCTATCAAAATACCAATAGATTTTCTCACAGAAGTTGAATCCTAAATTTGTATGGATCCACAAAAGACCCCAAATAGCTAAAACAATCTTAAGGAAGAAGAACAATTTATTCATCCATAAAAAAGAATGAAATTTTCCTCTTTGCAGCAACATGGATGGACTGTGAAGGTATTATGCTAAGTGAAATATGTCAGACAGAGAAAAACAAATTCTGTATTATTTCATTCATATGTTGAACGTAAAACACAAGACAAATGAAAAAATATAACAAAACAAAAAGAGACTCATAGATACAGAGAACAGCAGGTTATTGCCAGAAGGGAGAGTGGTTAGAGTGGGGGTGAATTAGGTGAAGGGGATTAAGAAGTACAAACTTCTAGTTATAAAAAAATAAGTCATTGGTATGTAATGTACACATAGGAATATAGTCAACAATATTGTAATAACTTTGTATGGTGACAGATGGTAACTACATGTGTGGTGATCATTTCATAATGTATAAAAATTTTGAATCACTATGTTGTATATCTGAAACTAACATAATATTGTATGTTAATTATAATTCAGATTTAAAAAGAGACCTTTCCTACCAAATTATCAAACTGTATTCACTCTTTTTTTTAAGGGTTTTCTTTTTTATATAAACTTAAATGTAGTATATCTGTAATTTATTTCATTGTGTAGTGTTGGGTAAAGATATAACCAATAGTTGTCTTAACTTTGTAAATTGACTGTAATTTCCTTACTGATTTAAAATGCAATATTTATCACATTATAAATTCTGACATATGGAAAAATAAAGGGTTTTATGATAGTTTATCCTGGTATGTAGATGAACACAAAGAAATCACAAAGGTCCTTATAAGAAGGAGGCAAGAGAATCAAAGTTGATAAAAAGAGATTTGACAAGAGAAGCAGACGTTGGTGTAATATGCTTTGAAGATGGAAGAAGGTGTCACAAGTCAAAGAATGCAGGCTGCTTCTGAAACTAGAAAAGGCAAGAAAACAGATTTTCCCTGGAGCTTCTAGAAGGAGCACAGACCTGTAATATTCGTTTCAGATATTTGGCCTCCAGAACTGTAAGATAATAAATTTGTGTTATTTTAAACCATTAAGATTGTCATAATTTGTTACAGCAGCAGAAAAAAACTAATAAGAAGAGAGGGGTTACAGTTAATTCCAATCTCCTGAGTGAGGCCCAGGCATCATTTTTGTTGTTGTTGTTAATCTCCCTAGGTGATCACTCCTCACTTGCAACCAGAGTTTAAAAGTAGTAAACTAGGATGGTGAAGGAGATGGTAAAATGTTTTGAGACCAGAGGAATTGCCTGTCATGACTAAGTGGCTCTACCTAATAGAGAAAATACAAGATTATGGAATAAGGGATATAATACATTGATACAGGACAAAATGAGAAAGAAATATTAACGAGAGCAGTTTCAGACTATGAATGTTTCAGGAAAGTGTCCAAAGAGTCTACTAATTCCCAATGAAGCCAAGCTTGGATATATGACATTTGTTATTATTATTCATTTATACATCATGTGTTTTGTTTGTTCTGTTCTTTTGTTGGTTTGTTTTTAGTCAAATTAGATTGTAAAGTTTTTAAATGTAGGAAAATTTTATACTATTCATAATCTAATTGAAATGGATTCTTGGATTCATTTATTGTGGAAGATATAATCTTGGCCATAAAATTCTGGCTATCTTATCATATAATATCCTGAAATCCCATCTGCTCTTGAGCCCAGTTTTGAAGCCAAGTCCACCCAACCTTCTGTGTGTGGCTAGGATATTTTGGGCAATATCTTAGCACATTTTAAATTAGATTTATTCCAGGCTAGCAGATTTTACTCTCACCAAGCTGGGAACATCTGACAAAAATTACCAATGTGATAATAATCACCAATGGGAAATTTTACATAGACAAATATAAGTCTAAAATATACAGGCCAAAGCATATCCTTTCAATATAAGCAAAGTGTCAAAAAAGATTATATACCTCAGCCAGCATATCTGATGTAAAATGAGGATATTTTCCCCAGGGCACTTTTTTTTTCAGATATCTGATCAAATGTCACCTTATAAGAGTTATTTTCTGATCATCCCCATTTGAAATAGCACCTCCCCTACCTGTCTCCCCAGTTCTATGTCTTGTTTCTCTACCCTCCTTACCTGTTTTGTATAGTACTTAATACCAGTTCATAATATTAATTTGCTTTTTTTGTTGTTGTTATCTGTTACTCTTCCCTAGAAGGTAAGCTTTCTGAGAGTAAGGACTGTGAGTAGATATCTTGCTGTGTCCCCAAGTTCTAGAATAAGAATTTGTTGCAACTTTATATACATGATGAGTAGGGAAAGCACTGGGTTTGGAAATGAGGAGATCACTGTTAAGAGCCCAGTCTGTTCCGGCTCACAAGCTGTATGACATTGTTACCAAGTCCAAGCTCATACTGAGAAATGAGTTGTTGGGGCAAGGAATAGCAACTTTATTCAGAAAGCCAGCAGACTGAGAAGATGGTGGACTAGTGTCCCAAAGAACCATCTTACCCAAGTTAGAATTCAGGCTTCTTTTATACTAAAAGGGGAGGGGGTGTGGCTGGTTGTTGCAAACCTCTTGGTGCCAGGATCCTTTGTTCTTGCAGCTGTCCATGTAGGTCTGGTCACAATGTTCCAATAAACCTCCAACACGACAAATGTTATTCTCTGTTCTGTATCTTTTAATCTCTATATGAATGGAGAAGTGCTATACCTTTAAAGGTCAGAGCCTTGAGAATGGGCTATCCTGTATATTTCAGGCTATGGGCAATATTGTTTTACAAAAGGTGCAGAGCCAGCATGACTAAGCACAGGCAACAGAGCACAATGGTTAGAGCACATTGAATAGATTCAATATGAAGTCGTTTGTTCTCTGTTATAATTCCCTACTGTCAATGTCCATTCCACAATCCATTCCCATGGGAAAAGGGATGATGACTGCTCTGCTTAATGTTAAGTGGCCATAACACTTTGCAATGCGTTATGGCCACTTATGAGGGCTTTATGAACTCCATCTAACAGTGACGAGATTTCAGAAGCATGTTTTATGTCCTTATTATTTGAAGTAAGGAGTCCTCTTTCTTTCCAGATTGCCCAAAGTGCATGTACCATGGAGAATGAATACCAGGAGTCTGTATGTATATTTACTCACTTTCCTTCAGCAAGAAAGAGAGCTCTTGTCAGAACAACGGTTTCTGCCTTTTGAGCTGAGCTCCTTGGAGGCAAAACTGTCACCTCAATAATGCTTTCTAGGGTTATTACCACGTACCCAGCACATTGCCTATCTTGGTCCATGAAACTGCTCCTACCAGTGAACAGTTCCAAATCCAACTCAGCCAAGGGTTAGTCAGTTAGGTCTGGTCTGCTAGAGTACACTAGCTCATGATGTGTAGGGAACTGTGCTCTGGGAATTGTGCAGATTCGGGTGGGGGCAACAGAGTACAGTGGTTAGAGCATATTGAATAGTTTCAATATGGAGTCAGGTTTGTTCTTCTCTCTTACAACATCAGATAACTTAATCTTCCTGATCCTTGATCTTCTTATCTGGAAAATAGAACTTTTGCCTGTCCTGCATGCCTCAGTGTGTTAAAAAACAATTGAGTGATGTGCTGATATCATGTATTGTTTTACTGTGCATGGCATGGTGTAGCTGCCCTGTAAGATCTGACCTGTCTCATGGCTTTTGTCCTATAACCATCTCATTCCAATTGATGAAAATGAAAAAGAAATAATTTGTCCCTCACTGACATTTACACCACGTTGGTAGTGGGCAAAGACTGGATATTCATAAACACAGAGACAATGTGAGTTACTAATGACAATCTTTTAATTCAACCACATAGCCACCACCAGTAAGGAGGTCTCCAGAACTCCCAGCCCCTTCAGTTCCTCTTGTTTAGGCTAAACAAAAACTGAATATGCCTACCAGTCACTGCTTCAATGTTCCATATTATTAGCAGCCAAATAGATTAGCAAATATTAGTAACACATAAAAAATGTAAAATATTAGAATTTGATACTTATGGCTAGCTCCATATTATATAGAACATCCTTACAAATTACCTCCTCAAAGCTGCTTTCTTTTAGGAAAGTATAAATTATTCTAGTACCAGGAGGACTAAAACAAAGCTATCATTTTGTACATGGGCTCAATACCATCCACACTAGAACTTATCTCACCAAAGGGCTAAATTAATTTACAAAAATACATAGAATGTAAAAAGTTAAAATAAATTACTTGAACAATCTAGGCCAGAGCACTACTTGTACAAGAATATAATATGTGTTGATGCTCTAAGACCATTGCTAAGGGAAGAATACAAATTTGGTTCTAAACTATCTAAGCCATCAGAGAAAAGAGAAAACAACATCCTGTATAGGAATTATGGTATTAACAAGATCAAAGCAGATCAGTTCTCTGATAGAACAGCCTTTCCTAACCCTGAGGCCTGACAGTTTTCCCTTGAGTCTTTGTAAAATGCCCTGTGTGATCTAGAGATGATGCTACTATCTCTGTATCCCTGTAATAAGTATAACAGTCATTTCTGTTTGGCTGTTTATTACAGTGTCTCTTGATTTAGGTCCAACAAAGCCAAAGTACAATTCTGTAAAAGCAATTCAATGAGTTACCAAAATAAACTAGTTGAAAAATGTAGTTTTCAAACAGAATGATGTGATACAAGGGACAAAACCTGTATTGAATTGCCCTTCACATAATGGAATTGTTCTGTTAAGGAATGAAATGAGAAATATCAAGTATAATAGTAAATAACAGAGAAGAACAAACCTGACTCAATATTCTGTTAGCTCTAATCTTTGTGCTCTGTTGCCTGTGCTTAGTCCTGCTGGCTCTGCACCTTTCATAGCCCACTCGCAAGGCTCTGCCTCCCATTCTCAGGGTTATTTGAGATGCTGTCTTTTGGTCTCGAAGTCCTAAGTGTCTGCTGAATAAAACAGACACCATTTTGGTCAGTCACCCCGTTTTCCTGGGTCTCTCCCATACACACGTATTACTAAATTTTTGTTTGATTTTTCTCCCCTTAATCTATCTCATGTCACTTAAATCTTTATACAAGCAAGGAAACCTGGAAGTGTTGAGGAAAATTTCTTCCTCCCTGACAAGTGTATCAACTGAAAAAAAAAGCACAACCTAAAAGTTGAGAATTATGTTTTATTCAGCAGACTTTCTGAGGATTTCAAGCCTGGGAGGCAGCCTCTCAGATAGCTCTGAGGGACTACTCCAAGAGGTAAGGGTGGAGCCAGAATATATAGGGGGTTTTGCAACAGAACAGGGAGTTGAAACATCAAAAATATTTCTGTTAATTAAGGAAAACCAGACATCTCAAGTTAATGAATTTAGTGCTTTTCTATATGTGGGAAGATGCAAGAGTCTGGGCTCACTGAAATCATTCCTTTGATATGCACCTTAGCTATCTAGGGCCAGTATCGTATTCTTCCCATCCTGAGTGCTCTCAGGGTGCAACTTTGGGGGTGGCAGCAGTGGATGAGGGCTTGGCAGTGGACAGCCCCTTTGTCTCCATCCTGAGTTCCCTCAGGGCTCAACGTCTGGGCTGGCTGTAGTGGCTTGGTTGCTACAACATCCTTCGTTTACTGATATGGCAGGCAACATTTTTCATTCACAAGTGCTTCCTTCCAAAATGGGACTCCTGGAAACTCTACAGTGTAGAGAATAACCTTAGATCCTTTAACATAAATAGGCATCCAGGATAAATAGAAAAGGAGTAAGAATTCAAAACCTTTTCTTTTTTTATTACCAAAATTATGGTAAGTTCAGGGAGTGGGAAATTTGTCTCCAAACTTCTTGATTCCTTGTGACTGGACTAATAATAAAATTGACACAAGACAGATTAGTAGAAAAAAATAAACAAATTTTCAATGTGTGCACCTAGGTCTCATAGAAATAGAATCTAAAAAGTGGCCAAAGCAAGCAGCTTTTATACTTTTTACACAAAGAAACAATACATTTCTGAGGAATGGACAGGACAAATAAACTTGGGCTTTGGGTGTCCAATTAGTAAAGAATCTAAACAGTTTGGGCTTGGGGTGGTAAATTAAAGGAGCACAAGTTTTGTTTATATAGGCTTCTCAGCCCCCAATTCCCTATCTCTGGAAATAAAGGTGTCATACCTGTATAAACCACCCTTGCTACTTTAAAATTTACTACCCCAAGCCCAGACTCTCTTTAGATTCTTCACTAACTGAGCATCCAAACCTAAGTTTCTTTGTCCTGCCAATTCCTCACAAATGTATTGTTTCTTTGTCTAAAAAGTATAAAAGCTATCTGCTTTGGGCACTTCTTAGGTTCCGTTTCTATGAGACCTCCGTGACATGATTAAAACTTGTTTCTTTTACTTGTGTCAATCTGTCTTGTGTCAATTTTATCATTAGTCCAGCCACAAGGACTCAAGATGGGTAGAGGGGGGAGTTTTCTCTTCCCCAACAGTAGGAAGTGTTATCTAACTTCTGAGTTGTTCTCAATTGAAATTTCAAAACTGTATTTTGTTTGGTACTGAAGAGAGAATAAGTCAAACTTGCCTTCAAACACTCATAATACCAGATATTGATCTGACCCTTTTCCAATCCCTCTTCCCCTCCCTCACTTTGCCCTTCTATCTTCTTAAAGGATTACCATATCTTTCTAGAGTATCCTTCTAGAGTCTAGAACCATGCAATTGCGGATTTCAAATATCATTTTCTTCTACCTTCCTTTAAAGGCTTTCCTCATTTCCCCACACCTAACTTCTACTAAAACCAACCTCCTTTATTACTCTTCTTTCTCTTCTCCTCTCCCACACCTCATACTCTGCCAAATGAGTAATTTAATTTTTCTTCTGGACCCAGAAAAAATACCTTTACTATTCCACCCTTTATATTCTTTCAGCTGCCTTAAAAATTAGTAAATTCACCTTCCTGAGCATTGAAAATTAATAAATACCCTGCTGAATGTATACAACATGAGAAAATCTGAGTCCATTTTGATAAATATTAGAAATATGAAATTAATAACAACATCAACGGCATTAACTCTAACACTACAGAATTTAATTCAATTTGCCCTTGACTTGGAGGGATTATTATGATAATCCCCCTGATATTATGCTACTACTTACAAATCAGTATTTTCCCATAGTCTGACTTTACTTAGTAGTTAATTTCCTCAATGTTTAAAATGTTTTCATGATTTGCATATTATTCCAGCACATAGGAAGCAGTTGATAATATTTGTTATTTAATTTGAATTTCTGATTGCCATAACTATTTCTATTCCAACACGCCATATGCTCTTCCTATTCATACTCATTAGCAAAGCTGAATCATGAACCATTCCAGCATGACAAATCAATCATATATAAAGCATCATTTAAACTGGATAATATAAACATTTCATTTTGGGTAAAACAAACATTTACTTTTTTTTTCTCTGAGCTTTCAATTTACACAACTATAAAACTGAAAATTTGCCTGAATTTCTAAAAATTTGCCACTAAAAATGGAAAGTTAAATTAACATGGTTCTTTTAGTTAGTTCCAAATCTAGATATCGCTATGGGTTTTACTCAGGTGAAATATAGACCAGTGATTTCCAAAAGCTAGCCCATTAGCTACATTAAAATCAGCTGAGAATGGTTTATTTTTAATATAATGCAGATTCGCAGGCTCACCCACCCAACAGTGCTGACTCAGCTATATCTAGGGTGAGGTCAAGGCATCCTTATCATTTTCACTCTAAGAGCTTAATCAATGTTTATCAACTGACTCAGAAATACCTGTTCAATCATATCCAATTCAGTCTTATTCTGTATGTGACTAAGAAAATATCTCTATGGTAGTTTTATACTTTTAAGAAACAAGGTTGTAAAGAAATATTTCATCTATGTAATTTCTTAGTGCTACCCTTAAAGCCTTAAGAGCTTTCAAACTTACTAAAGTGGTGCCATACAGACTGAGTCAAATCTGCAGGGAATAATTCCAACCATGTGCAAAGGGTTGAGAAGGAGAGAGAATGGAGTGGGTGCTTGCCGCCTGCAAGCCTTATAGTTGCCCAGCTTCAAGACCAAAGAAAGAGCCTGGAGATAGTACCAGAGACTTCAGTGGTTTATTGGACAGGGGGAAGCTTACATAAAGTGTCCTGGAGTGACACCCCACTGTGTGTGGCAGATGAGACATGGCAGCAGTCTTCACTACTCAGGGGAGAAGGAAGCTACCATCTATAGGGGGAATTGACATCAGGTGGGCTCATCAGTACCGGGGAATAGCTAAGCCTTATAATTAACAGGATTGGATAGTCATGTGAGTGAAGCAGGGGCTGGTCAAGCAGGGGATGTACAGAGAGCAAGAAAAGAGCCATCTTGTGTGGCCTGACCATACAGTGGCAAAGCAGGAGTAGATGCTTCTGCAATGCAGCCATATGATCAGTACATTTGAGCACTGGGACTGAACTGATAGGGATCTGAGTTAGAATGTTCTACTGTGTTCTGAAGGGCTTTGGTATTACGTCATCTGAGTCAAAGCTAAGATTATATAACTCTTTACACTGGCATGAGATACTAAGACTAACTCTTGCCAAGAACTGGGGAGTGTTCCTTAGTGACATGCTTAGAATATTCAACAAAATAGCCCATATTTTTATCTCAGGAATTTGGGTTATCTGTATGGATCACAGAAAATTGAGCCATAAAGGTGGATTTTATTATTGTGCTTCCAGAGTTGTTGCTAAATGATTCAATTGAATCTTTAAAGGCATATCTGCAGTCCTAGTCATTTATTCAACAAGAATTTACTAAGTCTCTACTTTTGGACAGAAACTATGCTAAAAATGGAAGAAATTATTATAAGCATTTCGGATAAGCTCTTTGATAGCTAATCAGTCACAGAAGGAACACAAATAATAATGCATAAATAATTATAATAAATCAAGTGACTAAGTACAAAGCAACTGACTGAGAGCTGGGGAGGGTACTGAGCAAGGCGATGGGGAGAGAGGGGAGAGAAGTTAATGAGTTGAAATTTTAGTGACTTGATACACACACTGGGAGATACCCAATACATACTTTAAAATGAAGGTCTGGAACAGGGGACACATATTTAGGGAGTTGAGGCTATAGCAACAAATAAGACTTCACACAGAAAATAAATTGAATATAAAGAGAAAAGAGAAGTAGGAAAAAGAAAAAGAGTGAAAACTCTATGGAATCTCTTCCATTGAAGGCACAGGTGAAACAAGAAGAGGTAGTGAAAGAACCTGGGATGAGTACGGGCAGGAGGGGAGGGTCAGCAGGAGGAGAACCAGGAAAGAAGACAGCTTACAGGGAAAAGGAAGGAGAGGGTTTCAAGAAGGAAGGACTGATCAATACTGCACATTTCCAAAGGTCAAATAATTTAAGAGCAGAAAGGTATACTGTAAGTTCTGAGAACTAAGAAGAGTTTGGAGACCTTAAAAGGTGGAGTCGGTGGGGATAGAAGGAAGCTCCAGTGATTCAGGAGTGAGCTGGAGGTAGGGAAACAGAGACAGGAAGTAAGGGCAACTACTTCAGGCTGTTTTACCATAAAGAGAAAGACAGAAATGGAATTGTGAGTGAGGGGCAGACAAGGTGGAGAGAGTGGGTTCTCTTTTTATTCTTCCTTTTGTTTTGGAATGGGATAGAGATGGTAGCCATCATTCACCTTATCAAAGGAATTGTTGAACAGAGATTCCCAGAAATGGCACAGTGGGGAGACTAAATTCAAATACAGCTTTGGGAGAGGAAGCAGCAGACAGAATAGAGATCACGGAGTCAGAGAGACCTGGTTTCAAATCCTGACTGGCTCTTTTACTATCTGTATGACTGAGCAAATTATTCAAGCTTTGCAAGAGTTGCTCTATATCCTCAGACAAGAATCTTCCTCTTGACAAGCTTGTGTGGAAGGATAAAAGAATTAAAGTACATAGAGTGCCTAGCATAGTACCAACAACTTACAGATGTTTACCTCCCTTTTCCTTTGTCCTATGCAAAAATCAAAAAGGATTTATGTGATCATTCATTGACTAACCTTGAAATAAATATGTATATGGCAATTGAAATTTAAATAAGTACCTACCCCAAACCAATAAATTTATTCAAACCAATAATTTTAGATTTGAAAACATAATAATGGAAGACATCAATGTTACATTTATGGAAAACATACACAAAATAAACATAACAGGTATCTGTAAATATGATGAACAAATGAAATAAGGCAACCATAACTTCTACATGGCATGTTAGTTAGTATGCAGAGAAAGCCAGTAAAAAACACTTTGTTAATGCTTATCCTGGCCAAGGAAGCAGACTGCTGACAGCCACAAATCATATCCAATAGAGAAGAGGTTATTCATTAGGCCCTATTTTACCTGGGATGAAATATTCCTTACTGATATATCCCAGTCTCTGCTTGACAGATTATTGTCCAACAAGTGGTGCTGTAGAGGTAGTCCTGCACAGACTATGGATTCGATTATATGATCTGTAAAGAAATCTCTAAGCCTAAGGCTCTACAACATGGAAGGCTTTGGGGTCTGATTTTATACCTCAGTCAGTCTCCCTTACCCAAAAAGGAAGGATGCTGACAGACATCTTGTGACAATTGAGAATGTTCTTTTTGTCAAAAAATCACCTGTTGAAATGATTATTCAGATTCCCTGCCAGATTATGCAGGCCAAGACAAGAGGGTCTCAGTCAGGTTACATGTGAGTGGTGATTGCAGTGAGCATGTTCTCATCAAACAAATCATTCCCACTTATAAAGCTGTGGAGTATTATTCCAGGTTGTTAGCCTTCTAGTATCTAATCAATCAATCATTTCTGAATCCAGATATAGGTTGAGAAAGCAACCTTCTATTTAGTGGCATTTGAGGGATACTCTCCTGGATCTTCCAATGAAAACATTGTTCCTGGATGCCTAAATGTTGAAACTGACATGTACCCTTAACCTCGGACTTTCATCCCTTTTCTGTGAAAACATCTTGGAGATGAGTTTGTCAGATTATCTTATACTTCAAAAGGCTGAAAAGAAAGGAGAAAACACAGTAAAGTTAAGTAAGAGAGGAAAGTGTGAATGTGTGTCAAGGAAAGAGCTGGACAAAACACAGAATGATCTGAACAGAACAATTACACGCCATCAGGAGTGAGCTTAAGGAAAAACAAGACTAAAATATTCAGATCAGATTGAAATTAGCCAAGCTGTTGTGATAAGTAGTGGTAGAGAAAATCTGAAAACCCACACATGATTTTTATTTGGCTTTGAAATATGTATTATGATACTTTTGTAGCAGAAATATCTTCCAAATTATGTTATAGGTTAATATTGAAGAGGTTTTTTATCCACCAAACATATAACAGCCAGATAGTTGAGGGAAAATAGCTAGAAGTATGCCAGACAACAGTGGAAATTTTAGCAAGGATTCAAAATATCTCAGGGATAATGTATGACACAAATATTGCATACTCAAGCTACAGTTAAGTGGACTGTATTTGTGTGGCTTGTATTTGCATGTGAGCAGGATGACTGCATCATTTTTGTAATAGATGCTTGTAATATTTTTTGTATGTGTTTTTGTACTCTCTCCTTCCATTAATCTAAAAATGTTTTAAAGGAAGAGACCATGTCCAGTATTTTCTTTCTATGTCCTTTAAATACCTAGTGTAAATATTATTATATTATGGGTGCCCCAAAATGTTAATCTAACTATTTATGGGCTGCTTACATTCATATTTTTCTTAGAGACACCAGTTTGTTTGTTTGTTTTAAACTGAAGTATAGTTGATTTACAATGCTGTGAGACACCAGTTTTTTAATTGATGTATAAGTATTTAGGTAAGGGAGAGAATGACATTAATTTGCTTAACAAATATGTAAAAATCGAGAGATATTGAGGAAAATAAGACATGATCTCTGTCCTTGAGATCATCACCTAGGAGAAGAAACACAGATGGACTCAGATATGGGTGCCAAAGTGCTAGAAGTGCTAAGATGGAAGTCAGTACAGGTACTTCCAGGACACAGGAAAATTTCCAAGTCTGACAAATTAACACCTCTTTTTGTCAGTTACATGCATCATATTAGTTGGGCACAGAAAGGAAGACTTTTTTTAAGGTAAATGAAAGCCATTTTCCAACTTTTATAGTTAATGCACATCACATTAAAAGACAACAACCATATAAGTTTTGGGAAGATTTAGAAATATAGATAGATAGAGTTGAAAGAGACCAAAAAAAAGGATTCCTACATATACAATCAGTTCCCACTTTTACATTATTAAATAAGAGATGATTGTATGTGGCATCTAAGTCAAAATAAGTTTTGATTTAGTTATACACCATCTGTACTATTTACAATTTTTATTATGGCAACATATTTTAAGAAGACATTTAATATTAAAAGAAAATTATATCCTACTTAATTTTTTTTTCCTACAAAAAAGTCCAAACACTGAAAGAAAGGACAGAGGAAAAGTGGCTAAATAAAATTTTTTAATGAATAGAATTAAGCTAAAAACTCCCTACCATTTCCTTAAAATGTCTTACGATGTTGGAACAAATTGGACAAGTTAAATGTATTGCTCATTTGTAAGCAGCTTTTGGCAGGAGAGAGCACTTTGCAGTAAAGAAAAAGCTCTCTGCAGGAGGCCCCTTTTGTCTTGTCACTTTAGCAAGGCTATATTGTAACTTACCTTAAACCAGGAACCTCCATGCTCTACTCATCTCCGGTGAAGCACACTTTTAAATCTTTTGATAACACAATACCTTGCCTAACCTGTTGGTTCTTTTCTTAGATCAAAGAAGTAGAAGTGAAGAATAAGTAATTAACAGATGACCAGATCACTTCCCTAGCTTCTCCTTCAATAATGTCACGAACAAACTGTGTGAACAGATAGCATCGAAAGAAAGATCACAAGAAGTTGACAAGCCTGAGTGCAGTGGGAGATGGCTACAAGTTTGATCCCCATCTCAATGATTAACTGAAGTTACTTCCCTTTTTTCCTTGAAAAACTTTCTTAGCTGAGCAGAATCTGGGGAGTTGGTTTTGGGAGACATGAGTCCACCTTCTTCCAAGACTGTCAGCTTTTCTGGTTAAAGCAACTTTCCCTTCTACCAGTATTTCCCTCTTGAGTGTTGGCTTTTGAGCAGCAAGCGGCTGAACCTGAGTTAGGTAGCACATACATACACATAATTTATTCGTGGTGTAGTGACTCAGATGTGGTGTTTGGCTAGTAAATTTAACTTCTGCATTTCTGTTCACTGTCTGGAAACATTATTTTTCTGCCATACTGACTAAGTCAGTCTTGGAAAGAAAGAGATGAACATATTGGGAAGAAAACAAAAATAAAAGGTTTCTGCTACATAGAACAAAGAACTTTTTATTAGAACAGTGTTATAGATAGGTGGCCATGTATGGAGAAAAGTATATGCTAAAACAGTAGTTAAGACAAGGGATTTCATTAATTTTACTATTTATGCACTTCTGAAGATGATAGCAGATTGGTAAGAAATACTGCATGCAGGTTTTTGCAAAACTGGATCAGAAGTCAAACCAATAAAAAATATATATGCTTCAAATTTGCCTGTACCACGTGACAATCACATAATGTCCATAAAATATTCTAATAAATAGAATCTTTTTTCTTCTCTTCAAATTTCCAGGCCAATACCAAAAATATGTTCTAGATCTGGGGTTTCAGGACTGTCTCTGGTTTGTTGGGATAGAGAAAAATTTCCTCTGTCCTTCTAGGTTTTTCTAGATGGCTTAAGAATTAAATTGACATGAGACAGATTAACAGGAGAAAATAAAACAAAAGTTTAATAACATGCATACATGGGAGAGATAGATCCAGGAGAACTGAGTAACTTGCCAAAATGGCTAAAGCCCTCACCTTAAATACCATCTCCAGCGGAAGAAAAAAGAGGATTTTGAGAGTGGAAGAGTCAGTTATAGGAGGGTATCAGGAAAATCACAGTAAACAAAGGTGGTTGTGATGCAAATTTAAGTTATTCCCTTCTCCACGGATAAGAGGTTCTAGAGATTTAGTCATCTTCCTCTCCCAGGTACAGAGAGGTAGACGTCCTTACAAATGGAGATTTCCCTTACAAATGAAAATGTTTCTTACAAAAGGGTAAATCCTACTTGGTTTTCAGAGCCCTTCCATGTTTTCTGCTTCTCAGAAAATATCCAGCTTAAAACAACTAAAATGCCAGAGACCTATTTTAGGGTGACAAATTCTGCTCTGCTGCAGGTTCTTTTAGAGGAGACTAACCATCTGGATTTACTCCAGTCTGAATATCCCACCAGCCACCCCCAGTCATCTTGAGTGGCACTGAGTCTCCAAAGAAACTCCTTGAACTCTCACTCTTCACAATTCAGAGCTAAATCAGATTTATCTTTGAAGTAAAGAACACAGGTTCTAAAAACAATCTCCCCTAGTTCAAATCTTGGCTCCACACAAATATGGTTTAGGGCAAGTTCTTTAAGTTTTCTGTGTGCAAGTCCACTCATATACAAAATAAAAATTACAACAGTACTGTAGGGGGGCAGAATTTTTCATCCTAAAATATGTCTTTTTGGTATATTAATTATTGCAAACTGGTTATTTTCTAAGAAACAGCAGACATGGGAAAAACTCTGAAAACCAAGTAAGAGTTACACTTTTGTAAGAAACATTTACATTTGTAAGGATGTCTCCCTGGATGTACCAAGAAGAGGATGGCCAAACCTCTAGGAACTCTTATCAATGGAGAAGGCAATGACTTAAATATGCATAACAACCATACTCTTGTTTACTGTGATTTTCCTGGTAGCCTCCTATAACTGACTCTCCCCACCCTCAATATCCTCTTTTGTCTTCAGCTGGGGATGGTAGTTAAGTTGAGGGCTTCAGCCGTTTTGGGGAATTACTCAATTCTCCTGGGTCTCTCCCGTGTATATGTGTTATTAAACTTTTGTTTGATTTTCTCCTGTTAATCTATCTCATGACTATTCCTTATACCAGCCAGAAGAACCTAGAAGCATAGAGAAAAATTTCTGCCTCTCCAATAGTACCCACTTCATAGTGATGTTAAAAAAAGAAACAATGAACCCAAAATGGAGTCACTTGTGCTAAAACCAGGACTTACTACCTAACTTAACAGCATTTACAACATCCCCCAGGAATATTATCCTAATCAGTCAATGTGGAATTTTTGGTTAGCACCAATGAGGTAATCCTTTACATCCCCCAAAGAAAGGTAAGATAATCTGCCACATAGTCCCCTTTCATACCCTATAGGTAGGTTACCTAAGCATGAAATAATTTTTTTTAAATGACTTTCTTGCTTGCCTTTAAAAATTTCTCCCTTTCTCATTTTGGATCTCTCCTCTATTTGCTAGAAAGGATACTATCCAATTCACGAATCATTCTGTTACTGAACAGAGCCTGGGTCTGCTCACCCGATGCATAGCAAAGCCTATCTACTCACTCTGGACTGTGGTGAAGGAAAGTACAGCATTGTTACTGAACTCAGCTTCAGCTGGTCACTGCTCGAAAGCCAATACTTGAGACAGGTGTTGATTGGAAAGGAAAGGCTGCTTTATTCAGGAGGCTAGCAACCTGGGGAGAAGGTGGACTTGTGTCCAAGAACCAACTCTGAAGATTCTGCTGGACCATGAAAGTTTTTAAAGGGAGAAAGGGGAAGCTAATTACAGTTAATTGGTTGGAGTGGGGATCAGAGTCTTATTTTCCACTGTGTGCAGACTTTCTTCTGATTGGTTGGTGGTGAGGTAACAGGGCGTTGTTCCAGGACTCTTTTGCTCAGCCTGAAGTTACCATGGTCCACCTAGGTGGGAGCCTTAGTTCCCTCAGAAAAATTCAAAGGTATTGTTATGTATATTCCTTGAGGAGGAACCAGGACCCTGCTTTATCACTGCACTATTGTTTCATGATTGCTCCTCCTTTGTTTCGGCATTCCCTCACTTTTCTGATTAGTATTTTTTGAATCTGCCCTTTGGAACTCAGGGAAGGTCTAGGATGATGAAGTCTTTTTCCTACAAACAAGAAATGGGGGACACAGAAAGGGTTTGTACCTAGGAGGGCCCCACAAGGTCCTGCTTATATTCAGCATATAATGCAGGGTGCCAAACGAGAAGACTAAGCAGCTCATGCTCAAAAGTCCCGATTCTCTGTTGGTTTCAGGCAAGTGTTTTCACAGACAGTGTTAGGGGAGAGGGTTGTTGCATGCATGATCAGCTTGTGGACAATTTTCTGATTGGCAGGGTGGTGTTTCAGGAATCTCAATTGTCAATATTCTGACTCCAACCAGTCAATGTCTACATGTTTGGGGTCAGTAGTTTTTGCCTGGTGATGGAACTTAGCAGGACCTTGCAGGGTACTACCAGGTACAAAAGCCTTGCTGGGTCTTCTGTTCCTTGATTGTAGGAGAAAGGCTTCAGCCTCCTAGTCTTCCTTGAGTTCCAAAGGGTGGACTCAGGCAGTTACTAATTATGTTACCGAGTCCAAGCTCGCTCTGCTCACCACACGACAGGCCAATAAGTTGGAGACGCGGTGTTGAGGCAAGTAATATGACTTTATTCAGAAAGCTGGCAGACCAAGAAGATGGCAGACTAATGTCTCCAAAAACCCTCTTATAGGGGTTTGGATGCCAGTTTCTTTTATAGAACAGAGAGGGGGAGGAGATAAGGAAGTAAAGTACAAGGCCATAAGTTTTGCAAATGTCCCCTGAAATGGCCACCGTCAGGGAGGGGATGTGTTAATTTTGCCTTTCTGGCAGCCATCCACAGGTGGTCAGGGTCAGGATGCTTCCATGAACAAAGGCACTTTGGTTTCACATTCAGGCAGAGGGGCAGGTTTCCCTGAGGCAGGCCATTATGTATGGACAGTATCCTTTTAGTGAACAAAAGCAGCAGAAAGCAAAGGTTAAAGTAAAAGAAACAGATCCAACAGATTTGGCTCTTCCCTGTTACAATTCCCCACTGTCAATGTCCATTCCACAATCTTGTGGAAAAAGGGGTGATGACCATTTTAACTGCTTTGTCAGATGGATCTTTCTGGGAGTGTCCGCCATCAGTGTCAGTCTTCCAAATGTTGTTATTTTTGTTCCTCTCTGGAAAGTGTCTCCTTTATACCTGTAGACTTTAAAAATATTCACAACCTAAAAATTGAGAGTTATGATTTATTCGGTGGGAATTTTGAGGGCTTCAAGCCTGGGAGGCAGCATCTCAAGTTAAGGAATTTAGCGTTCTATATAAGGGAAGATGCAAGAGTCTGGGCTCACTGAAATCTTTCCTTTAATATACACCTCAGCTATCTGGGGCCTATATCCCATATTTTCATATCCTGAGATTTCTCAGGGCTTACCATAAGGAGTGACTGTAGTCTGATGGCTGCTAGATGGCAGGTATTCTTCTCCTTCCCGAGTTTCCTCAGGGTTCACCACCTCACGTTTGAGGGCTGCAATTGCTGATGCCTGATATGGCAGGAAATATTCCATTTCCCAGAACCTCTCCTCTTGGTCAGGAATTTGACCAATATTTGGGAGACATTTCATGATCAAATTTTGTCCCATGGCTCTGGGAGGCTCATCCCAGATCAGGCTAAAATTCTTGATATGCCACTCCAGATGCTAATTTTTGGAGTAAGCCCTACTTATAGTTAAAGATTCTCTGGATCCTCTATCTAATTATGATCCAGGAGACATTTCCCCTTGTTGCTTCTTCCCATACCTAGAATCACAATATTACAATTATTTTATGTTATAAATGTGATCTATTTTCTCAAGATGTTTAGCCATAGAAGTTTTGTTGGAGGCCTGGTTACACATTGGGTATTGTAAGGGACAACAATATTACAAAATAGGATATAAGTAATGTAGCTGGTAACATTGACAAAGATATAGCGCAGCAGGGAGACACAAAGCACAAGCAATTTGGAAACAAAGAACAAATTAAAACAATGATTAGTATAACTAGTTATAATCCAGTTGCAATAATGATTGAACAAAGGTACCATAATTGATTTAATGAGCCATCTGCAGTCTCACTGTACTAGCCATGAATACTTAGACATGCATGGCTTAATCTCTGAGACAAGCATATGCTATTGGCAGGATCAACCAGGAAGAGAGAAAAAGATAAATGTTTTAATTCTGTTTACAAAGGTATAATTTACCAAATTACTGTAAGTTGTAATTAGTTTAATGGGATAGTTTTCCTCACTCCTGGAAAACACAGATTTAAACCAGTACTTTTTCAGATAGAAACCATAAAAATTATATAACCATATTCACCAGTTCACTCAGTCTAACTTTCTCTTTGTTAATAACTTTATGAAGCTGACAGGTTTTCCCATTAGAATTTTTCAATTTCTTACCCAGTTCAGCATTATGGTCTGAAAGCCAGAATCTTGTTTCTCCAAAGGTCTTTTCTATAAATCTTCTTGAAGAGGAAGCATTTTTGCAAAGGCATCAGAGTGAAGCCGTAACTGTCTATAATGATGAAAGACTTAAGAAGGCACGTTTAGATCTGATTACAATGCAATTGACAAAGTAACTCGGTTACTGCTGTGACATGCAACACTTTCAGATAATAACTAGAATTATGACTGATAACATTTTACCAGGACATATCAAATTTTAGGAACTCCATATAATCTCTAGAATACCTGTATCATTTGCCATACAATATAGCCTAAGAAGATTTATTATTTATTTGACAAAACTTCCCATGTAATTCAACATACCAAGTAAACATAATTAGTTAATATCTCTCTTTGGGGTGTTTCAGGGGCCCTTTGAAGCATCCCAAATTTAGCTAGAGGTCAAAGGAACTTCATTATAATTTGATTTGGGAAGTTTTGTCAAAAAAATATCAAAAAGGGTTTAAAATAGTCAGATTGGATCACAGGTCACTGTGAAACAATAGTTATTCACTTAGCCAAAGTAACAATAAAAGATTTCAAAGGCAAATACAGAACAGATCACTTAAGATGTAAAGAAACTTAAAATCTATTATCAAAGCCAGTTCAACATCTTAAGAAACATTGTCTTCTTAACAGAGAGAAAAGCCAAATCCAAGTTTTGCACCAGTTTACTTTTAAAATTCATTTACTCAATTAAACTTATTTTAAACTTAGTCAGTCCTGACCATGCACAAAACTCTTTTCTCACGGTCCACTTTCCACAAAGCTTCCATCACTTAACTTATTTTAGCACAAAAATTCTAATTTTCGAGTTGTTGAGTAACTAATGTTTCCCCAAAACCATATTATTGGGGTTTGGATGCCAGTTTCTTTTATAGAACAGAGAAGGGGAGGAGAAGAGGAAGTAAAGTAAAAAGGCCATAAGTTTTCCAAATGTTCTCTGGAATGGCCAGCCTCAGGGAGGGGATGTGTTAATTTCTTCTTTCTTGCAGCCATCCACAGGTGGTCAGGGTCAGGATCCTTCCTTGAACAAAGGCATTTTGGTTTAACATTCAGGCAGAGGGGCATGTTTCCCTGAGGCAGGCCATTATGAATAGACAGTATCCTTTTAGTGAACAAAAGCAGCAGAAAGCAAAATTTAAAGTAAAAGAAACAGATTCAACATGTCATCAGATTTGGCTCTTCTCTGTTACAATTAGGGAAGTGAGGAAATACAGAAGCAAAGGAAAAGCAGTTATGATATAGAGATAAAGTTATGATAATGTAGAGATAAAACAAAGTCCTAGTTCCTCCTCAAGTGATATACATAACAATCTGATGCATATCTTTGAGTTGTTCTGCAGGAACTAAGGCCCCTACCCAGGTGGAAGATGGTAACTATGTGCTGAGACCCCAGACTGGTCAGAACCAGAAAGTTGATGATTGAGATTCCTGGAACACCACCCTGATATCTCACCACCAACCAATCAGAAGAAAGTCATAAACTGTGTAGCCATGACCCTAAATGTTGCCTTTAAAAACTGTTCCCTGAAAACCATCAGGGAGTTTTGAGCATGAGCCACTTTTTCTCCTTGCTAGGCCCTTCCAATAAACTTTTCTCCCTCCAAACTCCAATGTTTCAGTTTCTTTGGCCTCACTGTTTATCAGACACACAAATTTTGGTTCAGTAACAGTGGGGATCTGATTTCTGTAACAACAACCTAAGAATGTATGTCAGACATTGTTATCTGTTTTCCTCAAGGAAAACTAGGGTCTTATAACCCCATCCCAGTTTGACTTATTGCTAAAAGTAATCATCTCCTTCTTTGCTTGACTGATTCTTTGTTTTCTTTTCTGCCCCTTCTTAAATGATTAACTGCTTGAGCCTATTCTTTGGAACTCAGGGAGAACTAGGAGACTAAAGGTTTTTTCACAAACAAAAGGTGGGGCACACAGATGGGCTTGTGCCTGGGAGGCCCCACAGTGTCTTGCTTTGTTTCAATTCAATAAAGCCAATTAGACATTTAAAACTTACTCAGTTAAAATTTTGTTATTTAAAGTAATCATGAAAATTAAATAGGTCATGTAAAACTACTTAGCAAAATATTTATTATCCATATATATTTATTATACACATAATTTATTTAATGTATACTTTGTGTATATAGATAGATGTATAAGTAAATACATAAATATATGTATTATTAACCGAAATTTTAGAAATGGAGATCTGATTGAATAAAAAGGTGTTTATTTGAGTTTTGTTAGGATTGCAGGAGACACAGATTCAAGAAACACAGGAGACACAGATTTAAGAAACACTTGAATTGTGTTCCGCCATACTACAAAATGGAGGAGACATAAAGGCAATAAAACTGCAAGGTTACATGAGTTATTATCAAGATTTATAATTGGAGCTGGCAAGAAGTAAGGGTACTTGTTAAGTAAGGATTTTGGGGGCTCTGAATTGTTGCATATTTACAAGGTAAGACCTTGAGACTAACCATTAAGTTGCAGCTGGCAGGTGTTGTTTTGAATATGGCTGGTGGTATCTTTGGGTCCAGTACAGTTCAAAGAATGTTCACGTTCTCAATGCAGGGATGTGCCTGAGACTAGATCCTCAATGGCTGCCTGACTCCATTTTGTATGCCTGAAGTGTGATTACTCCATTATAATTTTAATTTGTCATCAGTATGTATGTATGCATTTATATTTTTTTAGCTTCCTTTCACCTAAGCATTCACCCCACTTTTTTCTTATCTTGCAAATGTTATATTCAAAACATTTTCTGACATTCCCCCCATACTTGTATTACTGATCTTGTTTGTGTGTCCAATGTTTAGTGAGGTAAAACAAACAAAAACATCAGTTTGGAGCAGAGAAAATTTACTGCAGGGCCAAGCAAGGAGAATGGGTAGTTCATGCTCTAAAAAAACTTCAAATTGCCCAATCATTTTCAGGGATAATTTTTAATAGGCAAAATTTGGGGTGACGGCTGCAGGGTGTATGACTTTCTTCTGATTGGTTGGTGGTAATAGGGCCAATGCTCCAGGAATCTTGTGCTCAGCCTGAAATTACCATTCTCCACCTGGGTGGGGGCCTTAGTTCCTGCAGAAGAATTCAAAGATATTGTTATGTATATCCCTTGAGGAGGAACCAGGATCCTGCTTTAATCACTTCACTATCTTTTCTTGATTGCTCCTCCTTTGTTTCTGCATTCCCTTACTTCCCTGATTAGCAACTGTTTGAATCTTCTCTTTGGTATTCAGGAAGGAACAAGAAATGGGGGACCCAGAAAGGATTTGTACCTGGGAGCCCCACAGGGTCTTGCTTGGTTTTACTTGCTCTCCATTCTACTATGCTGTTTGCCAAATAAACACAAGTAACCTAACCAGGAGAGAGGAAAACCAAACTTCACATTTTACAACTGTCAATTTTTTATCCATGTCAGTTCTTACATTTTCCCTATTGCTTACAATAATAAAAAGAAAAAGGAAAATAGCTTGGGCAACTGATAACGTGCTTTTTCCATCACCAATTAGGATTCTGAGACTCTAGATCCTCTGGTAGGAGCAGCTTCACATGTGTTTTCAGAAAATAGAAACAAACCCACACAACTTTCTGCCTGGAGAGAAAATCCTTTCTCCAATGAATACTGATTTAGTCCAAAGGCAAATGTAACTCAAATCCAAAATAGTATAGAATGGAAAGTTCCTTAGAAAAGTATCTAAACATGGTATTAAGGAAAGGGGGAATAGTTACACACAGAAAGCTTATTCTTAAGTGTATTCTAACACCTTCCTAGGAAATAATCACTACTTCTGTGTCAGAGATGAAGAAATAAGAATAATCACCACTAACATAAATGAGATAGGTAGAAATGGAACTGAACCTCATTCATCCTAATTTTGTGTTCAATCCATCTAATCTCCACTGCAAACTTTTGCTATGTCATCAAAGACCACAGTAGGGCTGGAGATCCCTAGCAGAGCAGGATCTACAACGTGATGTTTTAAGTAGGGGGTAGGCCTGTTGGCCATTTTGTCTGCCTATAGGCCTAGCCTCAAGGATAGGGGGGGTGAAACAGAAGGGAAGAGGGCAGGGCACAACATTTAAAAGAATGACATAGACCAAGGACACAACATAAACTAATTAGAACAAAATAGGTTCAAGATGGTGGATGAGTCGACTTCCACCAGACCTTAAGTCTCATACGCTCACTGTAACACATCAGCAAGCTAAATGACACACCCACAGGTGCCATGACAGTTCCAAGGCTGACCATAAAGATCAAAAAGTGGGTGGTGACCCAATTCCTGGAAATCTCCACCCTTTCCCCAAAATAGCTGGAATACTCCTCCTACTCATTAGCCTATGGAATTACCCACCACTATAAAAACTGACAACCCCATACCCTGGTGCTGCTCTCACCTTCTGAGATGGCCCAAAATCTGTCTGTGGAGTGTGTTTCTCTCTAAATAAATCCACTTCTTACATATCACTTTGTCTCTCACTGAATTTTTTCTGCGATGAGACATCAAGAACCTGAGCTTCATTAATTCCTGAGACCAATTGTGTGATCAGTTAAAAGACCGTGGGTTCATGTCCAATCTGGGTTACAGGGTTTCAGGAGGACTGAATGTCTTGGAGCTAATTGTTGGCTCCAGGGCACTTGGGAAATAAGAACCCTTCCACCTCCCCAGCATCATGTGCTACATCTGGAAGCCACTCACCCAGATGGAAGAGGATACAGGGCATTCCAGAAATAGTCTGGGGGGTCTGTGTGGAATGGTTTTGGATGCTGCAGACCCAGTGTTACTCAAATGTCTTCCAGCTTAGCTCCAGGAAGTTGTGTTCCCTGAGTTCTTCCTTAGGGTTGTTGGGTAAAGGAGGCTGCATGGATCCTAGAAAGCAAGTTGTGATATTGTGATAAATAATAAGAAATACGTATTTGGTCTTCATCCCCATTCCTGGCAGAGCTTCTAAAACCCAAGAATTTCCTAAGTTAAGTAGAGCTATTAAAGTGTCTTTTGTTATGTTAATGAGGCAACTTCTGAAATGTCCTTAGGTCATCTGAGGGAACAACCATGTGATTAGAGTGTTAGAACTGTTAGGGCACCATTGGCTGAAACCAACTGCCCTGGCCAGGA
The DNA here is from genome assembly GCF_949774975.1 of Lagenorhynchus albirostris. Taxonomy (NCBI): domain Eukaryota; kingdom Metazoa; phylum Chordata; class Mammalia; order Artiodactyla; family Delphinidae; genus Lagenorhynchus; species Lagenorhynchus albirostris. Next base: position 29,358,268 of record NC_083096.1, on the reverse strand, counting down.
AGGATAATAGCTGCTTGTGTGAGTTATCTCACAATAGGAGGTCTCAATAAGAAACACAGAAGTGACAAGCTACCACCAGCCAGAAGAAATCGGGAGGGGCCAAAAGTAGGAAAGAGATGCCAGTCCATAATAGGTCCTGCCAACTTCCCAGAAACCCTCATGGTGGAAACCATCTTGACTGAGAGATGCACACACCACCAGGAAGGGCCTTGAATCAGATGAAATACGACCACAAGCAGCATGATTGGACAGTGACAACTTGGAAAGCCAACCCCATTATCATGAAACCTGAGACTGCAAGCCATGTGGCAGAGCAGTTCTCCTAGGTTCCCTTACCCAGCTGCTCTCCACCTGGGCACTCCTTCCCAATAAAGTATTTTGCTTTGTCAGCACATGTGTCTCCTTGGACAATTCATTTCCAAGTGTTAGACAAGAGCCCACGCTTGGGTCCTGGTAAGGGTTGCCCTTCCAGTAACAGAGCTTTTAGTCCCAACCCCAACCTTCAGGGAGGAGAGAGGGGCTGGAGATTTAGTTTAATTGCCAATGATCAATGATTTCACCAACCATACTTATGTAATGAAGCCTCCAAAAAGACCCAAAAGGCTGAGTTTCAGAGAGCTTCTGGGTTGGTGAACATATGGAGATTTGGGGATAGTGGTATGCTTGGAGATGACTTGGAAGCTCCATATCCCTTCCCCATACCTTGCCCTATACATCTCTTCTACCGGGCTGTTCCTGAATTATATTCTTTTATAATAAACTAGTAATCTAGTAAGTAAAATGTTTCTGAGTTCTGTGAGCCATTCTAGTGAATTTATGGAGCAAAAGGAGGGGGTCATGGGAAACTCTTATGTATAGCCAGTTGACAGAAGCATATGTAACAACCTGAATTTGTGACTGGCATCTGACCTGGGGGCAGTCTTATAGGACTGAGCCCTTAACCTGAGGGATCTGATGCTATTTCCAGGTAGAGAGTGTCACAACTGAGTTCAATTGTAGGACACCCAGCCGGTTTTGAAGAATTGCTTGGCGTTGTTGGAAAATCCACACACTAGAATTGGAATCAGAATCAGAATTGTACAAGTCAAGAGAATAAGTTGCTGACCTAAAAGTGCTGTAGAAAACTGGGATAATAACCCCTCCCACAAAAAAAAATAATAGTGGCCCAATGGCAGAGTTTAACACAAATGAGAAGAGGATACTTAGTATCTTCTTCCCATCAATTATTATGACTGCAACATGAAAATGTGGACTTGCTAATTCTGCCTGGAAGAGTGCCATCAAAGGATACTTTAAGGAACCAGGTGAATTAGAAGCAATGCCACAACATGAGAGAAAGCAGCCACATATTTGCATGTCTTTTTCTCCTCCTTAATGGGGCTGGCAGTGAACTAGTGCTGCCGGGGTGGGATTTGAAGGGTTAGAACTAGGTTGTGGCCTGCCTGAGGAAGCAAAAGTCAGGAAAGCTTAGAAGGGCAAGTTCAAGCTAGGGTCTCTTCCCTTAGAGTGAGAACCCAGCTCAGTGGAGACAAACACCAGCAAGAAGCTTGAACTTCGAACTTCCAGTAGAGCCAGAGTTCAAAGATGAGGTGAGAGAGCAGGAGCAAGGTAGGACCAAGCAAGGAGAGTGCAGGATAATTGCCAGGAAGTAGCCAAGCTTCCTTTCCAAGCAAACAAGCCACCCAAGGCTCCCATGCCCAGTGAAGTTTCAAGACTAGCTCAGCCACAGGGTATAGAGCCAACAGATATCCAGGAATCAAAGATAGTTCAAATTAAACATCAAATTCACAAAGCCTGTTAATATGATATCTGGGGTTTGCTTCAAAATAATAGGAGGGGGATCCATAGTGTATATATTTTTTTAAAAAACTGGCCCTTTAACTCCCAACAGTACAGTATAAAAAAAAATTTTTTTTTCATTCAGGATACTTCATTCTGAATAAAGATGACAGTGACCAAAAATTGAATGTGATATTCATGAGAAGTACCAGCCCATATTGTTTGTGGGGAAGGAAACTTCTCATCCTATAATTCAAAATTTCCTTGCAATTTACATCTAAATAAGAGTGGGGGATCATTCAAGAAAGAGGAATGTATTAGAGGAGCTGCCTTTATGTAGAGTTTGAGAGCAAAATCAAATGACATTTTTTGTCTCCTAATATTAAAATTTTTAAGTAAAGGATAATTCTATCCTTAGAGCCTAAGGTCTTACTTTTACAGCTTTTGTTACCACTATTTTATTTAATATTATATAAATGTTTATATGTAGCAGCCGTCTGGAAGAGACAGAGCAGTGTTTCTATGCTTATTGTATTGATGAAGAAACTAAGGCCCCACAGGGTGGAAGAACTTGTCCAAGACCTAACAGCAAGTCTTCTGATTCGAAATTCAGGCCTTTTCACTATGACAGGCTACTCAGCCCCAGTTTATGGGTTTCTTCATATGTCAGCGTGGTTTTACACACTCGTACATTGCCCTGTCTAGTGTTTCCAGCCTTGACCCAATAAATGATTGAAATATAGTTTTGCAAAATTCTGATATGCCAGAATATCATGCTATTTTTAAAGAACCAAGTATTTCCTAGTATTTGTCTTGATTTGGTACCATTATTTTAGTATTTCAAAAGTCTAAACTCTGAATTATGTACCTTGTGAGATATATCCAGAGTTATATATTGCGTTTAAATTTCATATTAAATAGAGGTTACCTGACAAGAAAGCATTCTGACTACATCACTTCCCTTTTTTTTTTTTTTTTTTTTTTTTTTTTTTTGCTGTACGCGGGCCTCTCACTGTTGTGGCCTCTCCCGTTGCGGAGCACAGGCTCCGGATGCGCAGGCTCAGCAGCCATGACTCACGGGCCCAGCCGCTACGCAGCATGTGGGATCTTCCCGGACCGGGGCACGACCCCGTGTCCCCTGCCTTGGCAGGTGGACTCTCAACCACTGCACCACCAGGGAAGCCCTCACTTCCCTTTTAAAACCTGTTCAGAGTGTCCTTTAGTTGTATTAATTCCTATTTTCTAAATTACTGGTGAGGCAGCACAGTTCTTTCCTTTTAACACAGCTTTTTATTTTCCCCAGAGGCAGTTTGGGTCCCATCAATTTCCAGAAGTTCCTGATGGAATTTGAATGGGAGTGAGAGTTGGGATGAAAGTCAGGAAGAGACCCTAAGGAAAATGAGGTAGGATAGCAGGAAAAGGGAGGAGAGGGGATGAGATGACCTTTCTAAAAAGAGGACCAAATTCATTTTCTTAGAAACAGACAGTTCTCCCATGGATAATTTATTCTAACATTTTCCCCGGCTTACCCTTTCTAAAGTGATTTAGGCTGTAAGGGCACAAGAACAACAGTTCTTGGCTCAGCTCTCTCTTGGGTTCAATATTTTCTCAGGACAAAGTGCAGAATATGATGGCACCATACAATACTTTTTCATGAAATGCTGTTAGTAATACCACTAATATTAGTGCCAGTATTTCAGGATTATGAAAAATAAATAAGACCAGTATTGCCATTTTCCTCCAATGTTGCAGTTTACTAAATCTGAGTGCTTGAATTTACCAAGCCAACTACTGTGATTCCACTCATGGCTTACTCTTGTGCCCGGCCACTCACCTATGCTGTCAAATCCAAACACTGATTGGTCTAACCTTAGCTCCCAATTCTTCACAGCTCTCTGCTGATTCCAACTGCCACAGAGCGGACATTTCTAAACTAGAAAATACTCCTACTCTGGGTGAAACTTGGATTCTGGTATTACTATACTCATTCTCAATTCTGGCTACTGTAACTTAAAGGGAGGTAAGAATAATGCAATGAATTGAAGATGGAAGACTGGGAGGACATGGGAGTTCGCATCTCCACACAACTAGGGCACTTACCGGGCACTTACCAGGCACTGGTGGGAGACCACAGACACACAAGGGGATGGGAGGAACCTCCAGCAGCAAGACAGGATGTGGTGGGGAGTGAGGGGGAAGGAGAAGTGGAGGCAGGACAGGAGTGGTACCCCTGAGGGGCAGCTGGAGGAGGGGAAGGGATCCCATGCTGGGAGGGGCAAAAGGGGAGACCGTTGGGAGGGCAGAGGATCAGAAGGGAGAATGGCCAGCATTTCCCCTGCCCACTTGGGCCTCGGGGAGCCTGCTGAGATCCCAGGCCTGATCCTCCACTCACTGAGGCCCCCTCCAGCTATGTGGATCCTGAGGCAGTGGGAGGGAGGGAAAGGGGAGGAAAAGTAAAGGCTGGACTGATGGGACTGGCACCCCTGAGGGGTGGCTGGGGAAGGGGAGGAGTTCTTTCACCTGGTGGGGCCCACCACGCTTAGCGGTCCAGCAACAATGGGGGAGACCCTTGGGGGAGCAGAGGAACAGAAGCAAGCATGACCAGGACTTTCCCTTCCCCTGCCCTCAGAGGCCCCCTCTGGCAGGCAGTGCAGACCCTAAGCCCCACCTCTAGAGCCCCACCCAGGGCCCTACCTCTACACACCACACTCCGAGACCCACTTTGAGACCCTCTCTAACTGTGCTAGGCCTAAACCCTGCCCACACACCCTCACCAAGGGCCATACCTCCAAACTCTGGAACACCATGCTCTGAGGCTCCCCTCAGGCCATGCTGCCATTCCCCCACCTGCTGCACAGGTCCTAAGTTTAGGCCCCGCCCCCACCCTAAACCACGTCCCCACCTAAGCCCCACTCCCCACAGCCAAGGACTTTTCTGGCTTTTTACTTTTTTTTTCCCTTCTTTTGGGGTGTGGTTTAATTTTACCTTGTTGTTGCTGATTCATTTATATTTTTATTTTTTCTGATAAATCATTTATTTTTCTAATTTTATATTATTCTTTATACCTTGTTATTGCTCTGCCCCTTTTGTCTTTTTTTTCTTTCTTTTTTCTGTTGTGGTTCTGTTTTACCTTGTTGTAGTTGTTTCAATTATATTTTTATTTTCCTTAATATATTTTGTATCTTTCTAATTTTACATTATTTTGCATTCTTTGTTATTGTAGTGTTCCTTTTTTTTTCATTTGCCGTGTTGCTTGGCTTGCAGGATCTTGGTTCCCAGGCCAGGGCTCAGGCCTGAGCTCCTGTGGTGGGAGCACAGAGTCCAAACTGCTGGACTAATGGAGAAACTCAGACCCCAGTGAATATTAATCAGAGTAAGGCCTCCTGGAGGTCCTCATCTTGGCACCAAGACCTGGCTCTACCCAACTGCCTTCAACCAGTGCTGGACGCCTCAGGCCAAACAAACAGTAGGAAAGGAATACAGCCCGTCCATCAAAAAAAAAAAAAGTAAGACAACAAAAAAATATGTTACAGGCTAAGGAGCAATGTAAAACCTACAAGACCAAATAAATGAAGAGGAAATAGGCAAGCTACATGAAAAAGAATTCAGAGTAATGATAGTAAAGATGATCCAAAATCTCAGAAACAGAAAGGAGAAAATACAAGAAATGTTTAACAAGTACCTTAGAAGAACTAAAGAGTAAACAAACAGAGATGAACAACAAAATAACTGAAATTAAAAATTCTCCAGAAGGAATCAATAGCAGAATAACTGAGGCAGAAGAATGGATAAGTGAGCAGGAAGATAAAATGGTGGAGATAACTGTCATGGAGCAGAATAAAGAAAAAAGAATGAAAAGAATTGAGGACAGTCTCAGAGACTTCTGGGACAACATTTAACACACTAACATTCGAAGTATAGGGGTCCCAGAAGAAGAAAAAGAGAAAGGGTCTAGAAATATTTGAAGAGATTATAGTCAAAAACTTCTCTAAAATGGGAAAGGAAATAGGCACCCAAGTCCAGGAAGTGCAGAGAGTCCCATACAGGATGAACTCTAGGAGAAACACACCAAGACATATATTAATCAAATGAACAAATAATAAATTCAAAGAAAAAATATTAAAAGCAGCAAGGGAAAAGCAATAAATAACATACCAGGGAATCCCCATAAGGTTAACAGCTGACTTCTCAGCAGAAACTCTGCAAGCCAGAAGGGAGTGGCAGGACATATTTAAAGTGATGAAGGAGAAAAACCTACAGCCAAGATTACTCTACCCAGCAAGGATCTCATTCAGATTTGACCAAGAAATCAAAAGTTTTACAGATAAGCAAAAGCTACGAGAATTTAGCACCACCAAACCAGCTTTACAACAAATGCTAAAGGAACTTCTCTAAGTGGGAAACATAAAAGAAGAAAAAGACCCACAAAAACAAACCCAAATCAATTATGAAAATGGTAATAGGAACATACATATTGATAAATGGATTGTAAACGGATTGAATGCTCCAACCAAAAGACACAGACTGGCTGAATGGAAACAAAAACAAGACCCGTATATAAGCTATGTATGAGAAATGCACTTCAGACCTAGGGACACATACAGACTGAAAGTGAGGGGATGGAAAAAGATATCCCATGCACATGGAAATCACAAGAAAGCTGGAGTAGCAATACTGATATCACATAAAAAAGACTTTAAAATAAAGACTGTTACAAGAGATAAGGAAGGACACTACATAATGATTAAGGGATCAATCCAAGAAAAAAACATAAAAATTATAAATATTTATGCATCCAACATAGGAGCACCTCAACACATAAGGCAAATGCTAATAGCCATAAAAGAGGAAACAGACAGTAACACAATAATAGTAGGGGACTTTTAACACCCTATTTACACCAATAGACAGATCATCCAGACAGAAAATAAATAAGGAAACACAAGCTTTAAATGACACAATAGACCAGATAGTCTTAGTTGATATTTATAGGACATTCCACCCCAAAGCAGAATATACTTTCTTCTGAAGTGCACACAGAACATTCTCCAGAACAGATCACATCTTGGGTCACAAATCATGGAAAATTTAAGAAAAATGAAATCGTATCAACCATCTTTTCTGACCACAATGCTATGAGATTAGAAATCAATTACAGGAAAAACACTGTAAAAAACACAAACACATGGAGGCTAAACAGTGTGCTGCTAAATAACCAAGAAATCACTGAAGAAATCAAAGACAAAATAAAAAAATACCTAGAAACAAATGACAATGAAAAAACAATGATCCAAAACCTATGGGACAGAGCAAAAGCAGTTCTAAGAGGGAAGTTTATACCAATTCAAGCTCACCTCAAGAAATAAGAAAAATCTCAAATAAACAGTCTAACCTTACACCTAAAGCAACTAGAAAAAGAAGAACAAAGAAAACCCAAAGTTAGTAGAAGGAAAGTAATCATAAGGATCAGTGCAGAAATAAATGAAATGTAAATGAAGAAAACCATAGCAAAGATCAATAAAACTAAAAGTTGGTTCTTTGAGAAGATAAACAAAATTGATAAACCTTTAGCCAGACTCATCAAGAAAAAAAGGGAGAGGATGCCAATCAATAAAATTAGAAATGAAAAATGAGAGATTACAATGAACACCACAGAAATACAAAGGATCGTAAGAGACTACTACAAGCAACTATACACCAATAAAATGGACAACCTTGAAGAATTGGACAAATTCTTGGAGAGGTACAAGTTTCCAAGATTGAACCAGGAAGAATTAGAAAATATAAGCAGACCAATCACAAGTAATGAAATTGAAACTGTAATGAAAAATCTTCTAACAAACAAAACTCCAGGACCAGATGGCTTCACAGGTGAATTCTATAAAACATTTAGAGAAGAGTTAATACCTATCCTTCTCAAACAGTTCCAAAAAATTGCAGAGGAAGGAAACACCCAAACTCATTCTATGAGGCCACCATCACCCTGATACCAAAACCAGACAAAGATACTACAAAAAAAGAAAATCACAGACCAATATCATTGACGAACATAGACACAAAAATCCTCAACAAAATACTAGCAAACTGAATCCAACAACACATTAAAAAGATCATACACCATAATCAAGTGGGATTTATCCCAGGAATGCAAGGATTCTTCAATATATGCCAATCAATCAATGTGATATACCAGAATAACAAATTAAAGAATAAAAACCATATGATCATCTCAATAGATACAGAAAAAACTTTTGACAAAATTCAACACCTATTTATGATAAATACTCTCCAGAAAGTGGGCATAGAGGGACTCTATCTCAACATAATAAAGGCCATATATGACAAACCCACAGTAAACCTAATTCCCAATCGTGAAAAACTGAAAGCATTTCCTCTAAGATCAGGAAAAAGACAAGGATGTCCACTCTCGCCACTAGTATTCAACATAGTATTGGAAGTCCTAGCCACAGCAATCAGAGAAGAAGAAGAAATAAAAGGAATACAAATTGGAAAAGAAGTAAAACTGTCACTGTTTGCAGATGACATGATACTATACATAGAAAATCCTAAAGATGCCACCAGAAAACTACTAGAACTAATCAATGAATTTGGTAAGGTCGCAGGATATAAAATTAATGTACAGAAATCTCTTGCATTCCTATACACTAACAACGAAAGATCAGAAAGAGAAATTAAGGAAGCAATACCATTTACCATCACAATTAAAAGAATAAAATACCTAGGAATAAACCTACCTAAGGAGGCAAAAGATCTATACTCAGAAAACTATAAAACACTGATGAGAGAAATCAAAAATGACACAAACAGATGGAGAGATATACCATGTTCCTGGATTGGAAGAATCAATATTATGAAAATGACTATACTACCCAAAGGTATCTACAGATTCCATGCAATAACTATCAAATCACCAATGACATTTTTCACAGAATTAGAACAAAAAATTACACAATTTGTATGGAAACACAGAAGACCCTGAATAGCCAAATCTTAAGAAAGAAAAATGGAAGTGAAAGAATCAGGCTCTCTGACTTCAGATTACTCTACAAAGCCACAGGAATCAAAGCAGTATGGTACTGGCACAAAAACAAAAATACAGATCAATGGTACAGGATAGAAAGCCCAGAGATAAACCCATGCACCTATGGTCACCTAATCTATGACAAAGGAGGCAAGAATATACAATGGAGACGAGACAGACTCTTTGATAAATGGTGCTGGGAAAACTGGACAACTACATGTAAAAGAATAAAATTAGAACACTACCTAACACCATATACAAAAATAAACTCAAAATGGATTAAAGTTCTAAATGTAAGAGTGGACACTATAAAATTCTTAGAGGGAAGCATAGAGAAAACACTCTTTGACATAAATCACAGCAAGATCTTTTATGAGGCAACTCTTAGAGTAATAAAACTAAAAACAAAAATGAAACTTAAATGGGACCTAATGAAACTTAAAAGCTTTTGCACAGCAAAGGACACCATAAACAAGATGAAAAGACAACCCACAGAATGGGAGAAAATATTTGCAAAGGAAGCAACAAAGGATTAATCTGCAAAATATACAAACAGCTCATGCAGCTCAATATCAAAAAAATAAACAACCCAATCAAAAAACGGGCAGAAGACCTAAATAGACATTTTAGCAAAGATGTACAGATGGCCAAATGGCACATGAAAAGATGCTCAACACCGCTAATTATTAGAGAAATGCAAACCAAAACTACAATGATGTATCACCTCACATTGGACAGAATGGCCATCATCAGAAAATCTACAAACAATAAATGCTGGAGAGGGTGCGGAGAAAAGGGAATTCTCTTGCCTTGTTGGTGGGAATGTAAATTGATACAGCCACTGTGGAGAACAGTATGGAGGTTCCTTAAAAAACTAACAATAGAACTACAGTATGACCCACTACTGGACATATACCCTGAGAAAATCGTAATTCAAAAAGTCACATGTACCCCCATGTTTAGTGCAGCACTACTTACAATAGCCAGAACATGGAAACAAACTAAATGTCCATCAACAGATGAATGGATAAAGAAGATGTGGTATATATATATATATATATATATATATATATATATATATATATATATATATATAATGGAAGATTATTCAGCCATAAAAAAAATGAAATTGGGTCATTTGTAGAGATGTGGATGGACCAAGAATCTGTCATACAGACTGGAGTAAGTCAGAAAGAGAAAAACAAATATAGTATATTAACACATATATGTGGAATCTAGAAAAATGGTACAGATGAACTTTTTTGCAGGGCAGGAACAGAAAGGCGGACGTAGAGAACGGACATGTCGACACGGGGGGGGAAGGGGAAGGTGGGATGAATTGGGAGATTAGGTTTGACATAAATACACTACCATATGTAAAATAGATAGCTAGTGGGAACCTGCTGTATAGCAAAGGGAGCTCAGCCTGGTGCTCTGTGATGGCCTAGTTGGGTGGGATGGGAGGGGGAAGTCCAAGAGGGAGGGGATGTGTGTATGCATATGGCTGATTCACTTCGCTGTGTGGCAGAGTCTAACACAACATTGTAAAGCAATTATACTCCTATATATATATAATGCAATGAATTTCTGCTAGAACCACCCAAATCTCCATCAATAAGGGATTGGTTAATTAAATTATAGTACATCCACACTGTAATTTTAAGTCATTAAACGAGTGAGTTACATTTACATGCACCAACATCAAAGGTCAAGATGGATTGTTAAAATGAAAGGGGCAAGTCTGAACATAAAAGCTGTTCACATAACTAAATATATAAGCCCGTTTATGTAACTAAAACTCCATAAGCAGTATCTGCCTGCATTTCTTCTATCTAGTTGGTGATCTCTGTCTATATAAAAAGAGATCATCTGGAGAATTTATTGGACTGCCTAGAAGAAATGCTTAAATGCACATAAAATTTACTTAGCACACAAACAGATTTAGTATCCAATTTTTAAAAGTGTAAAAATAAATTTGGAAGCAAAATATGAATTGAATCCAAAATAATTTTTTGGTAGGGAAGAAGTGGGCCATCTGCCAATGCAGCAATGCCAATCTAAAGTAAGCCAGCTATGCTAGGAAGTGCCTCTACCGAGCAAAGCAAATCAGTCCATAAGAAGGTGACTCATCTCTTGAGTGATGATATGATCAATGATTCCCATCCTGATAATAGCAGAAGGGGTGTCATCTTTTGCTAACAGTCAGTCCCTTACTGTGTCATGTTCAGTTGAATCCAGTGGTACTCTAATACCCTTTTCCTCCCGCTTCTTTTATTGACTCAGTGAGAATTCTTTCATCTCTGGCTTAGGAAAAATAAGAAGCAGGTCAGTTGGATCACTATCCACCAGTTGCAAGTTTTGCTGGCAGAAAAGGGACAGAGGTCCTCTCTTTTCATTAGCTGCTGCTGCAGTGGACTCAAAGAACTTGCCACATAATTTGACCATGTCAGTTGCAATTTTAAGAAGAATTTACCTTAAAGTTCAATGTAGGTGGCCTAATATAAAAGACTGAACAAATGTTATGTTCATCATGTTCCTGTTCATTATATATATTTAGCTATTAACTAGATTTTCTAATTTTCATAATGATTGCCAAGAGGCTCATTTTTATTTTTTCTGGCAAAATCTCTATCTCTCTCACTTTCTCTGTCATCTTCCCTCATTATTTTAAAATATGCCTAAACTTTATTCTGTATCCCAGATGTTTATTATAAGTTATGCAACTTTACTTTTTTAGTATATTCTTATTTTGCTTCTTAAAAATGAAGACAAAAAGTTTTGAATGGTGTTACTCTCACATAATATGTCTGTATACTTGAAACACCCTAAGAGAATTGACTCAAAAGCCATTATAAACAAGAAGAAAATTCAGTAAGTTGTCTAGGTACAAAATAAATGCAAAAAATCTATAGCTTTCCAATATACAAACTACAATTAAGTAACAGATACAATGGAAGAAAAAATATATACAACAGAAATTACAATATTAATTGCTTAGGAATACATGTAATAACAAACATTCAAGATGTGTATTAAACAATTTAAGCCCTCTATTAAAATTTTTAATTAAAAAAATTAAATCAAGGGATAAAAATAAAACACTTAAATAGAATAGTATTTATTTTTGGCTGAGAAGCCAAAGTATTATAATGATGAAAATCCCCCCTAAGATAATATATAAACTTTGATGAATAAAAATAACAAATGTTTTAAAGCAAACTTCTAATGTTAACAGGGAGAAAATAAAGATCTTTATATATTTCAGCGACTTCCAGATATATTTCTTAGCTTTACAGTGGTATAACTGATATATTAAAAATTCCACACATTTAATGTATATATCTTGATGTATACAACTGTGATACCAACACCACAACCAACGTACTAAACATATCCATCACTTCCAAAATTTTCTTTTTGTTCTTTTGTAGGATGTTGGCTTGTTGAGTTCTTTTTTGGGGGTAAGAACACTTAACATGAGATCTATCTCAACATATTTTAAAGTGCACAATACTATATTGTTTTTTCAGATATAAGGCTATTACACACTTAATAGACTACAGTATTGTGTAAACATAACTTTTGAACGCACTGGGAAACCAAAAAATTCATGTGACTTGCTTTATTGTGATATCAATTTTACTGAGATCATCTGAAACAAACCTGCATTATCTCTGAGGTACACCGGTATTTGTGTCTTCTTTAATTTTTTATCAGTGTTTTATAGTTTTCAGTATACAAATCTTTCACCTCCTTTGTTTAAGTTTATTCCTAAATATTTTGTTATTTTTGATGCTATTTTAAATGAAATTGTCCTCTTAATTTCCTTTCAGTTTGTTCTTAGTGTATTAAATGCAACTGATTTTTTAAAATTAATTAATTAATTAATTAATTTTTGGCTGCATTAGGTCTTCATTGCTGCCCGTGGGCTTTTCTCTACTTGTGGTGGGCGGGGCCTACTCTTTGTTGTGGTGCATGGGCTTCTTTTTTTGATTTTTTTTTTTTAACATCTTTATTGGAGTATAATTGCTTTACAATGGTATGTTAGCTTCAGCTTCACAACAAAATGAATCAGTTATATACATACATATATTCCCATATCTCTTCCCGCTTGCGTCTCCCTCCCTCCCACCCTCCCTATCCCACCCCTCCAGGCGGTCACAAAGCACCGAGCTGATCTCCCTGTGCTATGCGGCTGCTTCCCACTAGCTATTTACCTTACGTTTGGTAGTGTATATATGTCCATGCCTCTTTATCGCTTTGTCACCGTTTACCCTTCCCCCTCCCCATAACCTCAAGTCCATTCTCTAGTAAGTCTGTGTCTTTATTCCTGTTTCACCCCTAGGTTTTTCATGACATTTTTTTTTAAATTCCATATATATGTGTTAGCATACGGTATTTGTCTCTCTCTTTCTGACTTACTTCACTCTGTATGACAGACTCTAGGTCTATCCACCTCATTACAAATAGCTCAATTTCGTCTCTTTTTATGGCTGAGTAATATTCCATTGTATATATGTGCCACATCTTCTTTATCCATTCATCCGATGATGGACACTTAGGTTGTTTCCATCTCCGGGCTATTGTAAATAGAGCTGCAATGAACATTTTGGTACATGACTCTTTTTGAATTATGGTTTTCTCAGGGTATATGGCCAGTAGTGGGATTGCTGGGTCATATGGTAGTTCTATTTGTAGCTTTTTAAGGAATCTCCATACTGTTCTCCACAGTGGCTGTATCAATTTACATTCCCACCAACAGTGTAAGAGGGTTCCCTTTTCTCCACACCCTCTCCAGCATTTATTGTTTCTAGATTTTTTGATGATGGCCATTCTGACTGGTGTGAGATGATATCTCCTTGTAGTTTTGATTTGCATTTCTCTCATGATTAGTGATGTTGAGCATTCTTTCATGTGTTTGTTGGCACTCTGTATATCTTCTTTGGAGAAATGTCTATTTAGGTCTTCTGCCCATTTTAGGATTGGGTTGTTTGTTTTTTTGTTATTAACCTGCATGAGCTGCTTATAAATTTCGGAGATCAATCCTTTGTCAGTTGCTTCATTTGCAAATATTTTCTCCCATTCTGAGGGTTGTCTTTTGGTCTTGTTTATGGTTTCCTTTGCTGCGCAAAAGCTTTTAAGTTTCATTAGGTCCCATTTGTTTACTCTTGTTTTTATTTCCATTACTCTAGGAGGTGGGTCAAAAAGGACCTTGCTGTGATTTATGTCATAGAGTGTTCTACCTATGGTTTCCTCTAAGAGTGCATGGGCTTCTTATTGAGGTGGCTTCTCTTGCTGTGGAGCATAGGCTCTAGGTATGCAGGCTTCAACAGTTGTGGTGCATGGGCTCAGTGGCTGTGGCTCGTGGGATGAGTAGTGGTGGTTCATGGGCTCTAGAGTGCAAGCTCAGTAGTTGTGGAACACGGGCTTATTTGCTCAGCGGCATGTGGGATCTTCCTGGGCCAGGGCTTGAACCTGTGTCTCCTACACTGGCAGGCAAATTCTTAACCACTGTGACACTAGGGAAGCCCCAATGCAACTGATTTTTGTATGTTGATTTTATATTCTGTAACCTTGTTGAATTTATTTTATTAGTTCTAAAACGTTTTTTCTTGTGTGTGGAGTCTTTGGGTTATCTATGTATAAGATGATGTCATCTGCAAATAGAGACAATTTTACTTCTTTCATTCAGATTTGGGATGTCTTTTCTTTTTCTTGACTAATTGCTTTGACTAGGACTTCCAGTATTATGTTGAATAGAAGTGGTGACTGTGGGCATCCTTAATTTTAAAACATGTTATAAGGCAGCAGTAATCAAAATAGACTGCTACATGCACATAAAGAGATATAAATATCAATCAGTAGAAGAGTCTAGAAATAGGTATATATCTGGGGAATAGTTTTAAGAAACAGACTCTTCAAATCAATGGGGAAAGATGAATTGTCAATAAATAGGTCAGAAACTATTGGGGAGCCATCTGGGAGAAAATATTCTAGGTATCAGCCTCATTTCCTACATCAAAATGAATTTTAACTGCGTTGAAGATTTAAGAGTTAAGAAGTATAATAAAAGTACTGGAAAAAAAATACAGAAGAATTTAAAAATAGTCTGACTGGAGAAGACATTTTAAAGCCCAAAAGCCATATGGAGAAGATTGATAGTTTTGGTACTTAAAAATTTTAAATTTCTGCTAATAAACTCAGGATAATAATTATCAACACATAAAACAAGGGGCTAATTTCCATATTACATAAAGATCTACAAATCATTTTAAAAAGGTCTTACAACCAACATAGGAAAATGGGAAAATGGGCAAGAAAAGCCATAATCAGTTCACTGAAAATATTACAAATGGTTTTAAAATAGCAAGATTTTGAAATTTTTACCCATAATAGGAGAAATGCAATAAGATTTCTTTTTTCACCCAACAGATCGGAAAAGAATAAAAAATTTGATAAAAAGCAATCTTAGAGACAGTAAGGTGGGCAAGGCAATCCTGTAGTGGGAATATAAATTGATACTCTCCATCTAAAGCACAATTTTGGCAGTATCTGTAGACATTAAGATATTCACATCTTTTATCAATTCCTCTTCTAGATTTCTATGTCTAAATTATATTCCTACAGAAAAAAAGACTATATGTATTCAGAAAATCACTGAATTATCATTTTTGATAGCCAATGACTGAAAACAACCTAAATATCTTTCAATAGAAGACAGAAGACTTAGACAAATCAACTCTGGTACATTCATCCAGTGGAATACTTTCTAATGTGAAAAAGAATAAGGCATATTCCATTCTGTTCTAAATGACCTGAAATGAAGTCCAAATAATGTTATCTTAAGTAGTTATTGTTATTGTTGGTAGTAGTGGTGGTGGTGGTGTTTTAAAGCAAGGTGTGGAACAATTCACATGGCATAATACCATTTCTGCAAAAAAAGAAATATCCATACGTATTGATGACAAGAAACTGGCAATAACAGTTACCTCTGGATGGTGAAACTGGGAGACATGGGGATGGGGACAGGAGAATAGTATGCTTTTAAAAGTAAATCCGAGACTTCCGGGAAGATGGCAGAAGAGTAAGACGCGGAGATCACCTTCCTCCCCACAGATACACCAGAAATACATCTACGCGTGGAACAACTCCTATGGAGCACCTACTGAATGCTGGCAGAAGACCTCAGACCTCCCAAAAGGCAAGGAACCCCCCACGTACCTGGTTAGGGCAAAAGAAAAAACTAAACAGAGACAAAAGGATAGGGACGGGTCCTGCACCAGCGGGAGAGAGCTGTGAAGGAGGAAAAGTGTCCACACACTAGGAAGCCCCTTCGCGGGTGGAGACTTCGGGAGGCGGAGTGGGGGAGCTTGGGAGCCGCGGAGGAGAGCGCAGCAACAGGGCTGCGGAGGGCAAAGCGGACAGATTCCAGCGCAGAGGATCGGGCCGACCGGCACTCACCAGCCGAGAGGCTTGTCTGCTCGCCCGCCGGGGCGGGCGGGACTGGGAGCTGAGGCTCCGGCTTTTGTCGGAGCGCCGGGAGAGGACTGAGGTTGGCGGCGTGAACACAGCCTGCAGGGCGTTAGTGCACCGCGGCTAGCCGGGAGAGAGTCCGGGGAAGGGTCTGGACCTGCCGAAGAGGCAAGAGACTTTTACGTCCCTCTTTGTTTCCTGGTGCACGAGGAGAGGGGATTAAGAATGCTGCTTGAGAGAGCTCCAGGGACGGGCGCGAGCCGCGGCTAAAAGTGCGGAGCCCAGAGACAGACATGAGACGCTAAGGCCGCTGCTGCCGCCACCAGGAGGCCTGCGTGCGAACACAGGTCACTAGCCACACGCCCTTCCGGGGAGCCTGTGCAGCCCGCCACTGCCAGGGTCCCGGGATCCAGGGACAACTCCCCCGGGAGAACGCATGGCGCGCCTCAGGCTGCAACGTCATGCCGGCCTCTGCTGCCACAGGCCCGCCCCACACTCCGTGACCCTCCCTACCCCCCCGGCCTGAGTGAGCCAGAGCCTCCGAATCAGCGGCTCCTTTAACCCCGTCCTGTCTGAGCAAAGAACAGACCTACACGCACAGGCGGGGCCAAATCCAAAGCTGAGCCCCTGGGAACTGTGAGAACAAAGAAGAGAAAGGGAAATCTCTCCCAGCAGCCTCAGGAGCAGCGGATTAAAGCTCCACAATCAACTTGATATACCCTGCATCTGTGGAATACCTGAATAGACAACGAATCATCCCAAATTAAGGAGCCCTGTGGATGAAAGGCTCTTAGTGCTGCAGCCAGGAGTCAGTGCTGTGCCTCTGAGGTGGGAGAGCCAACTTCAGGACACTGGTCCACAAGAGGCCTCCCAGCTGCACATAATATCAAACAGCAAAAATCTCCGAGAGATCTCCATCTCAACGCCAGCACCCAGCTTCACTCAACGACCAGCAAGCTACAGTGCTGGACATCCTATGCCAAACAACTAGCAAGACAGGAACACAACCCCACCCATTAGCAGAGAGGCTGCCCAAAATCATAATAAGTCTACAGACACCCCAAAACACACCACCAGACGTGGACCTGCCCACCAGAAAGACAAGATCTACCCTCATCCACCAGAACACAGGCACTAGTACCCTCCACCAGGAAGCCTACACAACCCACTGAACAAACCTTAGCCAGTGGGGACAGACATCAAAAACAACGGGAACTAGGAACATGCAGCCTGCGAAAAGGAGACCCCAAACACAGTAAGTTAAGCAAAATGAGAAGACAGAAAAACACAGCAGATGAAGGAGCAAGGTAAAAACCCACCAGACCTAAAAAATGAAGAGGAAATAGGCAGTCTACCTGAAAAAGAATTCAGAATAATGATAGTAAGGTTGATCCGAAATCTTGGAGATAGAATGGACAATAGAATGGACAAAATGCAAGAATCAGTTAACAAGGACCTAGAAGAACTAAAGATGAAACAAGCAACGATGAACAACACAATAAATGAAATTAAAAGTACTCTAGATGGGATCAATAGCAGAATAACTGAGGCAGAAGAACGGATAAGTGACCTGGAAGATAAAATAGTGGAAATAACTACTGCAGAGCAGAATAAAGAAAAAAGAATGAAAAGAACTGAGGACAGTCTCAGAGACTTCTGGGACAACATTAAACGCACCAACATTCGAATTATAGGGGTTCCAGAAGAAGAAGAGAAAAAGAAAGGGACTGAGAAAATATTTGAAGAGATTATAGTTGAAAACTTCCCTAATATGGGAAAGGAAATAGTTAATCAAGTCCAGGAAGCACAGAGAGTCCCATACAGGATAAATCCAAGGAGAAATACGCCAAGACACATATTAATCAAACTGTCAAAAATTAAATACAAAGAAAACATATTAAAAGCAGCAAGGGAAAAACAACAAATAACACACAAGGGAATCCCCATAAGGTTAACAGCTGATCTTTCAGCAGAAACTCTGCAAGCCAGAAGGGAGTGGCAGGACATATTGAAAGTGTTGAAGGAGAAAAACCTGCAACCAAGATTACTCTACCCAGCAAGGATCTCATTCAGATTTGATGGAGAAATTAAAACCTTTACAGACAAGCAAAAGCTGAGAGAGTTCAGCACCACCAAACGAGCTCTACAACAACTGCTAAAGGAACTTCTCTAGGCAAGAAATACAAAAGAAGGAAAAGACCTACAATAACAAACCCAAAACAATTAAGAAAATGGGAATAGGAACACACATATCGATAATTACCTTAAATGTAAATGGACTAAATGCTCCCACCAAAAGACACAGATTGGCTGAATGGATACAAAAACAAGACCCATATATATGCTGTCTACAAGAGACCCACTTCAGACCTAGAGACACATACAGACTGAAAGTAAGGGGATGGAAAAAGGCATTTCATGCAAATGGAAACCAAAAGAAAGCTGGAGTAGCAATTCTCATATCAGACAAAATAGACTTTAAAACAAAGACTATTAGAAGAGACAAAGAAGGACACTACATAATGATCAAGGGATCGATCCAAGAGGAAGATATAACAACTGTAAATATTTATGCACCCAACATAGGTGCACCTCAATACATAAGGCAAATACTGACAACCATAAAAGGGGAAATCGACAGTAACACATTCATAGTAGGGGACTTTAACACCCCACTTTCACCCATGGACAGATCATCCAAAATGAAAATAAATAAGGAAACACAAGCTTTAAATGATACATTAAACGAGATGGAGTTAATTGATATTTATAGGACATTCCATCCAAAAACAACAGAATACACATTTTTCTCAAGTGCTCATGGAACATTCTCCAGGATAGATCATATCTTGGGTCACAAATCAAGCCTTGGTAAATTTAAGAAAATTGAAATTGTATCAAGTATCTTTTCCGACCACAACGCTATGAGACTCGATATCAATTACAGGAGAAGATCTGTAAAAAATACAAACACATGGAGGCTAAACAATACACTACTTAATAACGAAGTGATCACTGAAGAAATCAAAGAGGAAATCAAAAAATACCTAGAAACAAATGACAATGGAGACACGACGACTCAAAATCTATGGGATGCAGCAAAAGCAGTTCTAAGAGGGAAGTTTATAGCAATACAATCTTACCTTAAGAAACAGGAAACATCTCGAATAAACAACCTAACCTTGCACCTAAAGCAATTAGAGAAAGAAGAACAAAAAAACCCCAAAGTTAGCAGGAGGAAAGAAATCATAAAAATCAGATCAGAAATAAATGAAAAAGAAATGAAGGAAACGATAGCAAAGATCAATAAAACTAAAAGCTGGTTCTTTGAAAGGATAAACAAAATTGATAAACCATTAGCCAGACTCATCAAGAAAAAAAGGGAGAAGACTCAAATCAATAGAATTAGAAATGAAAAAGGAGAAGTAACAACTGACACTGCAGAAATACAAAAGATCATGAGAGATTACTACAAGCAACTCTATGCCAATAAAATGGACAACCTGGAAGAAATGGACAAATTCTTAGAAAGGCACAACCTGCCAAGACTGAATCAGGAAGAAATAGAAAATATGAACAGACCAATCACAAGCACTGAAATTGAAACTGTGATTAAAAATCTTCCAACAAACAAAAGCCCAGGACCAGATGCCTTCACAGGCGAATTCTATCAAACATTTAGAGAAGAGCTATCACCTATCCTTCTCAGACTCTTCCAAAATATAGCAGAGGGAAGAACACTCCCCAACTCATTCTACGAGGCCACCATCACCCTGATACCAAAACCAGACAAGGATGTCACAAAGAAAGAAAACTACAGGCCAATATCACTGATGAACATAGATGCAAAAATCCTCAGCAAAATACTAGCAAACAGAATCCAACAGCACATTAAACGGATCATACACCATGATCAAGTGGGGTTTATTCCAGGAATGCAAGGATTCTTCAATATACGCAAATCAATCAACGTGATACACCATATTAACAAATTGAAGGAGAAAAACCATATGATCATCTCAATAGATGCAGAGAAAGCTTTTGACAAAATTCAACACCCATTTATGATAAAAACCCTGCAGAAAGTAGGCATAGAGGGAATTTTCCTCAACATAATAAAGGCCATATATGACAAACCCACAGCCAACATCATCCTCAATGGTGAAAAACTGAAAGCATTTCCACTAAGATCAGGAACAAGACAAGGTTGCCCACTCTCACCACTCTTATTCAACATAGTTTGGAAGTTTTAGCCACAGCAATCAGAGAAGAAAAGGAAATAAAAGGAATCCAAATCGGAAAAGAGAAGTAAAGCTGTCAGTGTTTGCAGATGACATGATACTATACATAGAGAATCCTAAAGATGCTACCTGAAAACTACTAGAGCTAATCAATGAATTTCGTAAAGTAGCAGGATACAAAATTAATGCACAGAAATATCTGGCATTCCTATACACTAAGGATGAAAAATCTGAAAGTGAAATCAAGAAAACACTCCCATTTACCATTGCAACAAAAAGAATAAAATACCTAGGAATAAACCTACCTAAGGAGACAAAAGACCTGTATGCAGAAAATTATAAGACACTGATGAAAGAAATTAAAGATGATACAAATAGATGGAGAGATATACCATGTTCTTGGATTGGAAGAATCAACATTGTGAAAATGACTATAGTACTCAAAGCAATCTACAGATTCAGTGAAATCTGGCATTTTTCACAGAACTAGAACAAAAAATTTCACAGTGTGTATGGAAATGCAAAAGACCCCGAGTAGCCAAGGCAGTCTTGAGAACGAAAAACAGAGCTGGAGGAATCAGACTCCCTGACTTCAGACTATACTACAAAGCTACAGTAATCAAGACAGTATGGTACTGGCACAAAAGCAGAAATATAGATCAATGGAACAGTATAGAAAGCCCAGAGATAAACCCATGCACATATGGTCACCTTATCTTTGATAAAGGAGGCAAGAATATACAACGGAGAAAAGACAGCCTCTTCAATGAGTGGTGCTGGGAAAACTGGACAGGTACATGTCAAAGTATGAAATTAGAACACTCCCTAACACCATACACAAAATCAAACTCTAAATGGATTAAAGACCTAAATATAAGGCCAGACACTATCAAACTCTTAGAGGAAAACATAGGCAGAACACTCTATGACATAAATCACAGCAAGGTCCTTTTTGACCCACCTCCTAGAGAAATGGAAATAAAAACAAAAGTAAACAAATGGGACCTAATGAAACTTAAAAGCTTTTGCGCAGCAAAGGAAACCATAAACAAGACCAAAAGACAACCCTCAGAATGGGAGAAAATATTTGCAAATGAAGCAACTGACAAAGGATTAATCTCCAAAATTTATAAGCAGCTCATGCAGCTTAATAACAAAAAAACAAACAACCCAATCCTAAAATGGGCAGAAGACCTAAATAGACATTTCTCCAAAGAAGATATACAGAGTGCCAACAAACACATGAAAGAATGCTCAACATCACTAATCATGAGAGAAATGCAAATCAAAACTACAAGGAGATATCATCTCACACCAGTCAGAATGGCCATCATCAAAAAATCTAGAAACAATAAATGCTGGAGAGGGTGTGGAGAAAAGGGAACCCTCTTACACTGTTGGTGGGAATGTAAATTGATACAGCCACTGTGGAGAACAGTATGGAGATTCCTTAAAAAGCTACAAATAGAACTACCATATGACCCAGCAATCCCACTACTGGGCATATACCCTGAGAAAACCATAATTCAAAAAGAGTCATGTACCAAAATGTTCATTGCAGCTCTATTTACAATAGCCCGGAGATGGAAACAACCTAAGTGTCCATCATCGGATGAATGGATAAAGAAGATGTGGCACATATATACAATGGAATATTACTCAGCCATAAAAAGAGACGAAATTGAGCTATTTGTAATGAGGTGGATAGACCTATAGTCTGTCATACAGAGTGAAGTAAATCAGAAAGAGAGAGACAAATACCGTATGCTAACACATATATATGGAATTTAAGAAAAAAAAATGTCATGAAAAACCTACGGGTGAAACAGGAATAAAGACACAGACTTACTAGAGAATGGACTTGAGGCTATGGGGAGGGGGAAGGGTAAACGGTGACAAAGCGATAAAGAGGCATGGACATATATACACTACCAAACGTAAGGTAAATAGCTAGTGGGAAGCAGCCGCATAGCACAGGGAGATCAGCTCGGTGCTTTGTGACCGCCTGGAGGGGTGGGATAGGGAGTGTGGGAGGGAGGGAGACGCAAGTGGGAAGAGATATGGGAACATATGTATATATATAACTGATTCATTTTGTTGTGAAGCTGAAACTAACATACCATTGTAAAGCAATTATACTCCAATAAAGATGTTTAAAAGAGAAAAGGATATACAGAAAATTACAAATCAACAGAAAGACAGAAAACCTATCAGAAAAATGGGCAAGAGATTCAAACAGGCACTTCCCAAGAGTATAGCCAAATGGCCAACAAACAAATGAAAATGTGTGTAACCTTGTATAAAGAGTTATCAGAGAAATGCAAAGTACACCCACAGTGGGATACCACCACACATCTGCCAGAATGACTAAAATTCAGGACAGATAAATCAAGTGCAGATTAGGAAAAAAAAAAAAAAGTAAATCCTTTTGTAGTATTTGCATTTTCTGCCTTGTACATATTACTTTAGAAAGTAATTACATAAAATAAACTTTAGAAAGTAACTTGTTTACTTGTAAATATGTTCTTATTGCTATATATACTTAGTTTTTATTGGTACTAAATCAAAAGCAAGCAGAACCATATCAACAGAAAAGTACTGTATAATGTAAATTATTTTTAAAGATTCTTAGTCAATTAAAAAATGTTTATTCTGTCTTACATTCAGATATAAATCCTTCATGCATTTCTTTTAATTGATATAAAAATAACTTCTTTTTGTAGCATGAGCTCTCATATTTGATATGTTCCAGCCATCTCATTCATGAAGGGCACCTAGAAGCCAAGTCCCTAACTGCCATATCCATCCTTGTAATAATAGTACCTTATGTTTTATAGTGTTTTGTACATGGGTTATTGTTACTAACCAAAACTTGGGTCAGCTCGCCCATGCACAGTAAAGCCAATCTAGTGACATTGGGTTGTGGTGAAGGAAAGTGCCGCATTTATTATAAGGTGCCATACAAGGAGTCCAGGAGAGCTGGTGCTCAAAAAGTCCAAACTTCATGATGGGTTTCAGCAAAGCATTTTTAAAGGCAAGGTGAGGGACGGGAGTCCCAGGGTATGGGATCAGCTCTTGCACATTCTCTGATTGGTTGATGGTGAGGTAACAGGGCAGTGTCACAGGGGTTAACATTATCAAGCCTTAGGCTCTAGTAGGCCTGGGGTCTATGTGCTCATGGTGATCAAGTAGCTAAACTCTTCCATTTGGTGGAGGTTTCAGCATCTATAAAACAAGTCAGGAAATGTGTATCAGATACTATTATCTAGGTACTTCAGAGAGGAGCTAAAGCAGAGGATATGGGAGAGGGGTCTGTCCCAGGAAGGCCTCATAGGGTCCTGCTCAGTTAAATTATCATTTGATCTTGATTGTTGGTTCCAGGTCCAAACGCAAGCAGTTATCTATATGTAAAGAACAGTTTTTAGCTGTCCTTTTGTGTTTTCATAGGTTAGAACTGCAGTCTTGCTAGTGACCCTCCCTCACCACGTTTTCCTTCCTTCCTTCCTTAGCTTTCTCTTCTTCCTTCATACCCTTTGTGGATTTGTCTGCTTTTGTGTGATAAACATAATTTTAAGAATGCTAATGGGACTCAGAGAGGAGGTACATTTCAATGACTGCTTCAGGGCCAGCATTGTCCTTCAGCATGGTCCTTTCTTACAGATCATCTCATTTTAATTAAAACTGGTATGTGTGTGTGTGTGTGTGTGTGTGTGTGTGTGTGTGTGTGTGTGTGTGTGTGTGTGTACTGTTTTCTACTCAGTCATCTGTGTAGGAGCCCTACACAATATGGGAGGCAGGTTAGCCCCATCTCCTGGCCTTTCAGAGAAAAGGGAGAAAAAGTCATTGAAGTTGCTTTTACCCCACCTCTTACTTACTAATGCTTAATGTAGATTTTGAGTAGAAGCTAGACCATTTTTATTTTTATTTTAAAACCAAAACTTTCTTGTCAATTAAAAAAAATTAAACTACTTTATTTGTATTTTTTGCTTTCATTTTTTCAGTAAAAAACAACTTTGAATCCTTTATTTTTAAATTTATTTATTTTTAAATTTATTTATTTTATTTGTGGCTGTGTTGGGTCTTCATTGTTGCGTGCCGGCTTTCTCTAGTTGCGGCAAGTGGGGGCTACTCTTCTTTGTGGTGCACGGACTTCTCATTGCGGTGGCTTCTCTCATTGCAGAGCATGGGATTTAGGCATGTGGGCTTCAGTAGTTGTGGCTCATGGGCTCTAGAGTGCAGGCTCAGTCGTTGTGGTACACGGGCTTAGTTGCTCCATGGCATGTGGGATCTTCCTGGACCAGGGCTCAAACCCGTGTCACTTGCATTGGCAGGAGGATTCTTAACCACTGCTCCACCAGGGAAGCCCTGAATCCTTTTATTATAATTTGTTGTCTTAAAAATAGTCCTTTCATTTTGTCCAGACTCTTCTATATAATTTCTAGTCATTTAATTTAAATGAAATTACTTATTTTCTGCCAGTTTGCTTCCTTTCAGAGAGGAAAGATATGAATTTTAGGAAGGGACATCAATTTCTTTCAGGTAAGTGTTGGCCTCTAGTGGATCAAAAGTGACAACACACTTTTAGAATAATTGTCTGACATTCTACAGAGAACGATTTTAGGAAAGCAACAAAGTAGATAGATTGAAAGTACAGAAGAAAGCAAAGAAAAAAACCTACTTTGCCAAATATCATAAATAAATGCACTGATGAAATCATATAAAAATATTAGCATTAACTACCTAATAAATTTAAAACTTAGAAATGTATAAAATATCATAAACAAAAGTAAAATAAACTGGAGAAAACTTCAAACATGGCCTACAAATAGAGCAAAATGTACAAGAGATTTGGAAATGTATCAGAAAAAGACAGGAAACACATAGAAAAATGGGTGAAGGCTATCAATATACACAAGAGAAAACCTAAAAAGCAATGTTCAAATTCATTAGCAGTCAGAGAAATGCAAATTAAAACAATAATTTATCACTCTTACTTGTTAGAGTGGACCGTAAGTGTAGAAAGAATGTAGGGAATTCAGAACTCTCATGCACTGCTGGTGGGAATTCATACTGGAAATACCATCTGAAAAGCAATTGGCAGGTTAGTCAAATTTGCTATGACCTAGCAATCCTACTCCTGTGTGTGTGTGTTGTGTATGTTTGTGTATGTGTGTGTGTGTCTATATCTCTTTATATATTCCCCCCAAATTCTCACAAGCTTGAAAGAAGTATAGTATGCAGAGGTATGTTTATTGTGGCCATTGTTTACAGTGGCACAGTGGAGATGAAATCTGGGAGACATCAGAGTGACCCTCATTGGAGAAGTACCTGGGGAAAATATGGTGAAGGCACCCACCATGGAATAGTTTTCAGCAATAAGAAATAAAGTACAAGATATACACAGAGCAATACAGATGGATTTTTAAAATTGTACTAAGTAAAACTAAGCAACAGAATTAAATGTTATATGTAATACCATTTGATTTATGAAAATACATGCTTACAATAGTACACATTTTATAATAATTTACATAAATGAAAGGATATTCATTGAATATACTAGGAAACTTGCCTATGTGTTTCCTAGTAGGAGGGAGGGGGAGTAAAATGGGAATCAGTCAGTCAAGATAAAAGGGAGTAAGCCTAGTAATGTACATGAAAAGAGAAGTATCATTAGCTCAACTCTTTTCAGCTGAGGCCCAATATCAAAAAAGAAAACTTTAACAACCTTATAGAAAAAATAGGCAAAGGATATAAAGAGTGAACATACAAAATAAACGCAAATAAGGAAAAAACATATGAGAAACAATGTTCAACTTCTTAGTACCCAAAGAAATAAAATGTAAAAGAAAAGTGTGATAACATCTTTCATCTGTCATATAGTCAAAAAAATTTAATGAAAATATTCTACGTTATTGGGGGAATATTGAAAGAGGTATTCATAAAGAGCTGGTAGTTTAAATTGCTAATGCTTTCCTGAAGGGCAACCTAGCAGTATATATGAAGAACATTAAAGATAAAGATAATCAAACCCTTTAATTCTGCAATTCCTCTTCAAGGAATTTATCTTAAGTAGATCACTGGATAAGAGAATAAAGTTATAAATATGTCCACTATTTACAATAAAAGATAACATCTAAGCATCCAGCAATAGGTAAAGAGGTAAATCATTGATACATTCATAATGAAGGAATATATAATATGATGTGTTCAAAGAATTTTTACTGTACAGGAACATGCTCATGAAATAATGATATCTGAGAAACATATAAAATTATAGAATACACTTATATACAGTGCCAGAAAATACATCAAATGTTAACAGCAGTTATCTCTAAATAGTAGTACTACAGTATTACTGAGGATTTTTCTTTGATACACATTTCTGTATTTTCCTAAGGTTACTATAAAATATATATATTTCCAATATAGTTAGAAAATATGCATTGATTTAGGAGGCATGAGGGCATCTTGACTTGTGATGAACAGGTAATCTGAGGAAGGACATGCCATCTGGTCTAAGAAATGCCACCTAAGGATGACAGAGAAATTGCCAGGAGCAATCTTATGCTTGCTGATCTTAAGGATCCAGACCTTTACAAAGAAACAGTGAAAGAAAAGGTGGGCTTGTGGTCCACCAGGATTCTGACTGCTACATTCAGATCCTTAGAGGAGCTCTGATGTGCAGAGTAAGACAGAAGCAATAGATGATCTGTGTTCCATGCACGTTCAACATCAAAATGTCACTCAATCTGAGAATTTTTGATGAATAGAGTGAGTGCCCTTTTCAAACATAAGGTGCTTTATAGCACTAGTTTCCACCCAAAAGGGATCTCTAGGTGGTTCTGATAATTTCTAGGAAGCTATATAGCAGCGTTGCACTAGTATCAGTTACAGATAAACCTGTAAATCCAAAATGTCAGAAAAGTAATTATATCATTTGAAGAGCTACTGAAGATAGGTTTATAAAGATAAAATGGCTTGAGATTAGGGTAATTCTATCTGGCTTATACAAACCCAGGTATGCTTTTGCCAAAAATATTTACAAATTTTACACTGCCTTCCAGGAATTTTGATGCAGAAAACCTAAGTCCATGCCTAATGGAGACAGACTCACAATGGAATATGGTAGGTTCACCATGACTGAGACACTTCTTGAGACAAGCTTCAGTAGCTGATGATCTCCAGTGAGCAGAAATAGGCCAGCCTAGAGACCAGCTGGAGGTGGTTTGTATAGAAAAGGAATCCGACTCCTAAATAACTCTGAGAGTCAATGAACTCAAATTTTAATTTTGGAAAGGTAATTGAGACTATCAGCCGTGGTAATGGGCAAGGGTCCTATCAATGACACTGAATATCAAGAAAGTACAACTGGGTAGTGAGCACCTCAGAGATGGAAAAGAGTGATTCCAGAAAGTAGGGGAGGGAAGAGCAAGGATGCTCGGAGGGCAGTGATGTGGAAACAAGCTAGCTACTTTGCCATTGTAAAATGTGATCATCACAAATCAGGAGACTAGAAATGAAAATAGATATCTTATTACAAACTGAGACCCAAACTTTTACAAAAGTCTATAGTTTTCTAAAGTCATTACATACCTTATTTCTGAAAACTAACCAAGCAGAGCAGTAGTGAACTATAATTATGACCTGGTAAAATTTTTTTGAAAACTAAATGCAACAGATTTTGGAAAACAAGTTTCTATTAATATGAGGAGATGATTCATAATGAAATAGCTAAAAAGAACAGAAGGAAGTTGTTCAAAATTCAGCGGAAAAGACAGTGCAAACTTCAGAGCTATAAGGCCCCTTGAAATCAGGTGGAAATGAGCAAGATGGAACTCCTGGATACAATGACTGACTCTGAAAATGCACATGGAGCTAAAGACTCAGAGCCTGTGAAACAACACCACGTCCTAATGACATTTAGCTTTTTCAAGTGATACCCACATCACTCTTTCAATCACTCATTCCATAAATATTTCATATTTTCCATGTACCAGGTTCTTTGCAATATTTAATATCTTTGCTTCCTGGTGCTCTGATGTAATTTGTCACAAGTGCAAGAAAGGTTTTTTAAAAGAGTGTGAAAAGAATTTTTCTCAGCTTCTATCCCATATTGGATCCCTCCTTTCTGCCAAGGCAGATTTAATTATTTCATAGTACAATGTTTCTATTTCTGTTGTGGTTCACTTTTATTTCAGGGCAAGCTGGTCTCTTAAGTATATTAGGCTCAAGGACAG
The DNA here is from genome assembly GCF_949774975.1 of Lagenorhynchus albirostris. Classification (NCBI taxonomy): domain Eukaryota; kingdom Metazoa; phylum Chordata; class Mammalia; order Artiodactyla; family Delphinidae; genus Lagenorhynchus; species Lagenorhynchus albirostris. The sequence goes on along the minus strand of NC_083096.1, from coordinate 29,329,493 downwards.
TATTCATCCCTGTATTTGTAGCCCTTAGGAGAATGTCCTATACACTGTAAGCACTTTATAACTATTTGGTAACATTCAGCACTGCCAGTAGGTCTATCATTCTCTGGGCCTCAGTTTCCTGATTAGTGAAATGGGTAGAGTGATTAAGGACATGTAATGCGACAGTGCTTAGCACAGGCAGGTACTCTGTGGTAACGCAGGCCTTCTAGAGCATTCAGCCCCCCTCTTGGTAACAACACTTATTTTTTATTGGATGGAGGTCATCAAGAGAATGTGACTGCTGGTTGACCTGAGAGCTGGACCCTGGCAATCTAAGTCTCCTTACCCCCACCCATCCCTGGAATCTATGTTCAGTCTACTACTGTCATACTAACTGCTGTTTCAAGGACACAGCCTGGAGACAGTCATGTGCTGCTGAGACCATCTGTACTGCATACATTACTGAACGCTGTTAAGGCCTCTCAGTAGACTAATATTCTGCAGGCAGAAGTGGAGGCCACCCAAGACAAGCCTGCTATGTAAATCCTCTTGTTTATTAAACCTGCCTCCTACCAATCTGGAGTGGTCTGCCTCTTTGGTGTTTTCTTGCCCTCCATGTATAGGGGTCAGTTTTGAATTTCACCTGGGGAACTCCCGAGGTTGTGAACAAACACCTTTGGGAAGTCCCAACTTTACTACTCTTGGGTCATGAGATTTCAATGGTGCTGAGTCTACCTGCCCCTTCCTCCCCAACTCTGATTTTTAAGCTTGAGTTTAACCAAAGCCAGATCAATTAGAGCCAATGAACATTTGATTTGGGTTATTTGCTGAGACAATTGGGAAAAGGCTCCCTTGTTCCATGGGGGTTGCTAAGTGACTTAGATATCAAACTCTGAGCTGCCAAGACTGCCCACATGCAGAGCCTGCCCATAAACACTCTTAAGATTTCCTAAAATGCTATTAATTATAACAGACCATTTTTTTATGTTCCACTAAGAATGAAGAAATGTAAAAAGAAAATATAAGTTGCATGCTGACTTCAGAGATGTGAAAATGAGAGGAAAAATGTGCACTTTAGAATTGATGAAATATAGTAAAAGCAGCACAGAGGAAAAAGAGATGAAGAATTATATAAAATCTTAATGATATCATTATATTCCTTAGATCCGCCCATATCTAAATCCTTAAGCTACTCCTGAACTACTGAGGTACAAGAAGGTGCTTATTTTGGTAAGGCTGCTGTAACAAAGTACCATAAATCAAGTGGCTTAAACAATAAAATAATTATTGTTTCACAGTTCTGGAGGATAGAAATCCAAAATCAAGGTGTCAGCACATTGGCTCCTTCTGAGGACTAGGAGAGAAGAATCTGTTCCAGATCTCTCTGCTTGCCTTGTAGATGGCCATTTCCTCCCTGTGTCTCTTCACATTGTTTTCCCTCTGTTCATGTGTCCAAATTCCCCTTTTCATAAGGACAACAGTCACATTAGATTAGGTCATACCCTAATGATCTCATTTTAAAGTAATTACGTCTATAATAATCTTATCTCCAAATAAGGTCACATTCTGAAGTACTGGGAGTTAGAGCTTCAACGTATCATTTTTTGGGGGGGTTGGGGGGAGACCAAATTCAACCCATAACAGAAGGGATAACTTCATTATAAGAGCTAATGTGAGTTGAGTTTCTGTCATTTACAACCAAAAGACGTCTGCTCAGTAAATTTCAATTTCCTTCCCTTAGGTAACCAAATATTCTAAGTCCCAGTAAGTTTCCAGAAATGGGTAATAATATGCATAGGCACAATTTTTATTTAACCAATTCAGTTATTTCTGAATAATTATTTATTCACTTATTTTTATTTTGGTTGTGCCACGTGGCACATGGGATCTTAGTTCCCTGACCAGGGATTGAACCTGTGCCCCCTGCAGTGGAAGCGCAGAGTCTTAACCTCTGGACCACCAGGGAAGTCCCACACCAGGTAACTGAAGACCTAATGAGGGAAACTCCCTGGCTGTCCAGTGGTTAGGACTCCATGCTTCCACTGCAGGGAGCAAGGATTCAATCCCTGGTCAGGGAACTAAGATCCCAAAAGCTGCACGGTGCAGCCAAAAAAAAAAAAAAGAAATGTGTGAAACCTCTTGGCAAACTATAGATCACTCCATACAATTAAGTATTGTGGGCTTTTTTTCACTTAACCAATATTAAGACATTGTATTTGCTTTACATTACCTCATTTAATCTTCACAATTCTACGAAGCAGTTTGGTTAGATGTATTATTTGTCCCAGTTTTCAGTGTTGAAAACTGAAAAATAAAGAAACTAAGAAATTTTTCCAAAGTCAGCTAACGAACAGCTAATACTGTGTAGTCTAGATTTTAATCCAAGTAATATATGTCCAGAGTTTAAACTCTTTACCAAGTAAGGTAGTATATAAGGAATAACAGAAGATATCTATACACATATAGATACATACATACATACACACACACACACACACACACACACACACACACACATAAAAGGACAATGGAAAAATTGGCCACAGATGTCTGGTAAAAACGTTTTTTAGATTTTAAATGCTGAAATTAAAGCATTTATTTCTCTTTTGGTTCTGAAAATAGAACAGCTGGCTAAGTGCTCAATAAGTAGACAAAAATTCATTACTCTTTCATTCTGAGAGCAGCTGCTTCATGTAAAATTTGACTCTCACCACACAAGGACCACTCTTTGCCTTATAATCAGTGTGACTCCTTTGTTCAAGCTGAGCCTTTCCATCTTGAATGTCACCTCATTAAGCAATATGTTACTGTTTTTCTCATTTCATTGATGTATTGATGTCTGTTTCACTGCTCCAGTTTACATTTTACTGAATTTTTCAATAGAAGGATCCCTTCTAGCTATCTGGTGAATAAATATCCTCCATCAGCTTACCTTGGAACTATTATTTTGATATCCTGTTACAAGTCACACCTTCCCACTAAAGTCAAAAAAGCAATAACCATTTCATGCCTATAGTATGACTGATCCCAAGCTCACCAGGAAAGTGGACGGCTTTCTCTTGACGTTTTTGCTTTTTGTATTTTTTTTCCCCAAACCAAAAAGTTGAAGTGTTGAGACAAGTGAATAATCCTGGGCCATGAAAAAGTTATGGTTACACTGAGAATCATTAAGAGATTTGATTGCTGCTCCAATAGCAGGAAGAGGAGCTTCCTCAGTCTGAGCCACTGGGTCCCAAGATGTATGATTTATTAAAGATCTCATATAAGAAGGAAGAGTTAGCCTGGCTGGGTCCCACACATTTACTTAGCACTCACCTGGGAATGTATAATAGCTCTGAGGGCCAAGGTCAGAAAAAAAGATCTGTGGATCCAGAAATTTCCAGTTGGAATTGTGTCTACAGTCTTCCTGATTCCACAGCCCCATTATAGCCTGCTCCCAGCTGAAACTGTTTACTGCACCTCCTCTCCTTCATTTCCACTCTTCACTGGGTAATGCCAGTTCATGTAGCTATGTGTCATTGTGAAGAATATACACTTTTGGAGTAAGGCAGACCTAGATTTGAATCACATTTGATTCACATCATATAGTATTTATGATAAGCTTATTTACTTCTCTGTGCTTCAGTTTTCTCTTTTGTAAATGGGACAATAATAGTGACCTTTCAGAGCTATTCTGAGGATTAAATAAGGTACAACATGCAAAACACAGAACTTTTTAAAAAATTATTTAATTTATTTATTTATGGCTGCATTGGGTCTTTGTTGCTGCGCACAGGCTTTCTCTAGTTGTGGTGAGCAGGGGCTACTCATTGTTGCGGTGCAAGGGCTTCTCATTGCAGTGGCTTCTCATGTTGCGGAGCATGGGCTCTAGACATGTGGGCTTCAGTAGTTGTGGCTCACGGGTTCAGTAGTTTTGGTGCACGGGCTTAGTTACTCCGCAGCATATGAGACCTTCCTGGACCAGGGCTCGAACCTATGTCCCCTGCATTGGGAGGCAGATTCTTAACCACTGTGCCACCAGGGAATTCCCAAAACACAGTACATTTTAAATAAAAGTTCCTTTCCTTTCTTCTTCGCAAATCATCTCAAAAATGAAACTAAAATAATTCTGAAGGGGATCAGTAAATTGATAACTTTGAAAACGTTAAACTGATATCTCTCTATTTCTCTATGGATAAGTACATATAGTAGCCATTGAAAGGTAATGATTAAAAGCACATAGTCTATAGCTAAACTACCTTGAGTTCAGATCACTTTGTAGTTCACTTGTCTCATCTGTAAAATGGGGATAATAAATTTACCAACCTCATAGTATTGTTATGAGTGTTAAACACGTCAAGCAGGTAAAATATACAACAAACCTGAAACATACTAAGTGTTTGCTAATTGTTATAATTCAGGACTCTTATAGTAAAACTTATAATTTATACAGATTAAGATAGAGATTTCCTATTTATTTTAATATTTCAATCCCTTAAAAGAGAGCTCTGCCAAATACCTATGCCAGTTTCTCTAAAATGTGTATTTTGGGACCAACTATATTATTTTTTAGAGGTGTCATTTTGTGTAAATGCACTACATAGGTTTTTGCAAAGGAAAAAAAAAGGCTGTTTAAAAATCATTTTTCCTTCACAGTAGGCAATAAAAACCTACATCTATTCCTTTTGCATCTGATGTCCTAGATTATTCAAATAATACTCATGTTGATAACCTTTTCATTCTTTGACAGTCAAGTAACTTTGCAAATATCTTTATTACCCAAAGTTCTAAAAATATCAGTGTCTACTTTCAGATACAGGCTAGTAGATAATTTCTTTTTAAAAAATATTTATTTATTTATTTGGTTGTGCCAGGCGGGCTCACTAGTTGTGGCTTGTGGGCTCCTTAGTTGCAGCACATGGGCTCCTTAGTTGTGGCATGTGAACTCTTAGTTGTGGCATGCATGTTGGATCTAGTTCCCTAACCAGCGATCAAACCTGGGAGTTTGCACTGGGAGTGGGGAGTCCTAACCACTGTGCCACCAGGGAAGTCCCTAGTAGGTAATTTCAATATTCATTCATTCAACCAGAATTTACTGAGAATCTACTCTGTGCCAGGTAGTGTTATAGAATACAGATGCTACCGAACTCAGATTTGGCTGCTTGCTACTCGAAAATCAATGTCCAAGAGGCAAGTGTTAGTAGAATGGAAAGTTGCTTTTAATCAGAAAAGCTGGCATATGGGGAGGAGGCAGACCCCCAAAACCAACTCTGAAGATTCTGCTTGGCCATGAAAGTTTTTAAAGGGAAAAGGGAAAGTAATCTCAGTTAATAGACAGACATAGGGAGTCATACTTGTAGCCATCTCCTACTGTGTGGAAGCTTGTTGACTCGTGATCTTTCTATAAATGCTACCTCATTCACACAGTTTGTTCGCAAGATTACTGAAGGGGAAGGTAGGGGAGTGATCTGGTCATCTGTTAGTTATTTATTCTTCATTTTTACTTCTTTGATCTATGGAAAAAACCAACAGGTTAAGCAACATATTGTGTGATCAAAAGATCTGAAAGGTGTGCTTAGGCTGGACATGAGTAGAGCATGGGGGTGCCTGGCTTAAGATTAGTTACAATATAGCTTTGCTAAAGTGGCAAGAAAAAAGAGGTCTCCTGCTGAGGGCGATTTCGTGCAAAGAGCTGCTTACACAGACAAAACTCTCTGCCCTTGTAGAGCTCTCATTATAGTGGGAAGGGAGAGGGTCAGTGAACAAATAGATTACTAAAATACATAATATTCCAAATTATGGAAGGTAACATGGAGAAAAAAATAGTCAGAGAAAGGAAAATTGGGTGACCCAGGGTAGGCAGAGGAATTACAATTTAATGGTTAGCGAATGCCTCACTGAGAGGGAACCTTTTCAGCAAAGGCCTGAGAGAAGTGGAGCAGGTCATGTGGATATCTAGTGGAAGAACATTCTAGGAAGAAGGAACAGCACGTGCAAAGGCCTACAGGTGGGTGTGTATCTGGAATGTTCAAGGAATGACAAGGAAACTAGTGTGGCTAAGTAGAATAAGCAGCAGCAAGAACATCAGGAATTGAAGACACAAGAATGTCCATAGAAGCATTACTAATAATATCCCAAACCTGGAGACAACTCAGATATCTATTAGTAGTAGAATGGATAAATTACATTTATATAATGGAATTGCACATAGAAACAGAAAAGAAAAAAGACTATAGGTTCTTTCAGTAATATGGATGAATCTCAAACACAGTATTAGGCAAAAAAAGGCCAAAGCTAAAGAAGAAAAACTGCATGATTTCACTTACATAAACTTTACAAAAAAGGCAAAATTAGTTCATACAGTTAGAAGAAAGATTACAGTTGCCTTTGAGGAGAACAGAGATATTTGTTATTGGAAAGGGGATACAAAGGGTCTTTTGGGAGGGTTGAGTGGAGGTAATACGTATGTTCATTTTGTGGTAATTTGCTTAGCATTTGCGAACCTTTCTGTACCTATGTTATACAAAAAATTAAAAAAAGAAAAATATACAGTAATGAATGGAAGAATATGATATAGCAAGTACACACAATTCTTTCAAGAAATTTTACAATGGGAGCTGAGAAATGGGACAATAGCCAAAGGGTAATTTTGAAGAAGAGAGAAATGACTGTTTTGGAAACTCCCATATTTGCCATAAATAAGAAACACCTGTCCTATTATTTACTCAGTAGGTTTTCTTTACATTGACTCATATTTAATGTAAATTTATTTAAAAAGCAAATCTCATATTAACATCATAAGAATCACTTGACACAATAAAAGTAACTGTAAAAATACAATGAAAAAGCCATTCAGTTAAAATAATCTAAAAATGTAAAAACAATTAAGTGTAAATAAATCTAATTGAGCTAAAAAATAAGTTCCTCAGTCAGAAAACTAGAGCTGTTAATAATCACTCAGACAAAACAAGCATTCTGTTCTATGTCTATATAACCATCACCACCTCTGCTCACTTTTCCATAACTATCTCTTATACTTTAAGAACCCCATTTCAAATATTCATATTGAGTTCAACAAAGAAAAAAATTAAAACACAGTCCTCACAACTCTAGGAGAAAAGGATGCTGACCTGCCCAGCACTTGAGGTCATTCCCAGTTCTGTGTCTCCCTGACTTAGAGGGAAGTTGGGCTCTGAAAAAAAGCCTTCCCTTGCTGACTGAAAAGAACCTCCATTCCCACATCTCTTCTTGTAAAGTGCTGACATGTGTGCATAAGTATGGGAGTTGGGGAGATGCTGCTCAGCTGTGGCTGTAGCAACCTTGCCTGAAACAAGGTAAAGTTAGGAGGGCATCCCAGAGAGGCTGCAAGTGATCACATCACTGAGTTCTAGGGCCCTAAATCACCTCCCTGTTCCACATCTTAGAATACACTGCTTCATAACAATGGAGGCAATATTTTCCAAATTAAATATCAGCGTACATGATCTTTCAGGAAGATAGAATATTTAAAAAACCAGAGCTGCCCAGCCAGGCACCCTGCATCCTGGCCAGGGGCCGCCCCACCCACCAGTGCACACAGCAGCAGCTATGGCCGTGCCACAAGAGGAGGGTTCACACAGCTTACACAGAGGACAACCCTTGAGCGCCTGGCTCTGGTAGCCAAGTGAGATTGCACTTCTGAGCCCCACAGGACATCTCCTAAATAAATCCACTACTTGAAGACTGGAAGAGATGGATAGTTGACCTAATGCAGAGAAACAAACACAGCAAATTAGACAAAATGAGACAGAGGAATATGTTCCAATAGAAAGAACAAGACAAAATCTCAGAAAAAGAGCTAAAAGAAGTGGAGATAAACAATCTACTTAATAAAGAGTTAAAAGTAATGGTCATAAAGATGCTTACTGAACTCAGGAGAAGAATGAATGAACACAATGAGAACTTCAACAAAGAGACAGAAAATATAAGAAAGAACCAAACAGAAATTATAAATGAACTGAAAAATACACTAGAGGGGTTCAACAGCAGACTGGATGAAGTAGAAGAATGAATCAGAGAACTGAAAGACAAAGCAATGGAACTCACCCAGACAGAATAGCAAAATGTAAAAAGAACTTTTTAAAAATGAGGACATTTTAAGGGACCTTTGGGATAACATCAAGCAGAACGACACATTATAGGGTTCTAGAAGAAAAGAAAGAGAAAAGGCCAGAAAAATTAATTAATTGAAGAAATAGTAACGGAAAACTTCCCTAATTTGGGGAAGAAAACAGATATCCAGGTACAGGAAATATAAACCCAAAAAGATAACACCAAGACACATTATAATTAAAATGGTAAAAGTTAAAGACAAAGAATCCTAAAAGCAGTAAGAGAAAAACAACTTGTTGCATAAAAGGGAAACCCCATAGGGCTATCAGCAGATTTTCAGTAGAAACTTTACAGGCTGGAAGGGAGAAGCATGACAAAGTCAAAATGCTGAAGGAGAAATAACTTCCAACCAAGAATTCCCTACCCAGCAAGTTATCACTCAGAATTGAAAGAGAGATCAGGAGTTTCCCAGATAAGTGAAAGCCAAAGAAAACCATCAAAAAACAAGAAAAGACAGAAAGAGTAGAAAGGAACAGGGAGAAACTACAAAAACAACGAGAAAACAATGAAATGGCAATAAGTACATATCTATCAATGATTACCACATTAACAAAATTAAGGATGAAAACCATATGATCATTTCAATAGATGCAAACAAATTTGATAAAACTCAACATCCACTTACGATAAAAACTCTCAACAGGGCTTCCCTGGTGGCGCAGTGGTTGAGAATCCGCCTGCCGATGCAGGGGACACGGGTTTGTGCCCCGGTCCGGGAAGATCCCACATGCCGTGGAGCAGCTGGGTCCGTGACCCATGGCTGCTGAGCCTGTGCGTCCGGAGCCTGTGCTCCGCAACGGGAGAGGCCACAACAGTGAGAGGCCCGCGTACCACAAAAAAAAAAAAAAAAAAAAAAAAAAAACTCTCAACAAAGGGGGTATAGAGGGAATGTACCTCAACATAATAAAGGCCATAAGTGACAAACCCACAGCTAACATCACACTCAGCTGTAACAAGCTGAAAACTTTTCCTCTAAGATGAAGAACAAGACAAGGATGCCCACTCTTGCCACTTTTATTCAACATAGTATTAGAAGTCCTCATCACAATTAGACAAGAAAAAGAAAAGGCATCCAAATCATAAATGAAGAAGCAAAACTGTCCTTTTTGCAGATGACATGATACTACATATAGAAAATCCTAAATATTCCACCAAAAAACTGTTAGAATAAATAAATTCAGTTAAGTTTCAGTTTATAAAATCAACATACAGATCTGTAACATTTCTATACACTGATAACAAACTATCAAAAAGAGAAACAAAAAATAATAATCCCATTTACAATTACATCAAAAACAATAAAATACCTAGGAATAAATTTAACCAGGGAAGTGAAAGACCTACACACTGGAAACCATAAGGCACTAATGAAAGAAATTAAAGAAAACACAAAAAAATGGAAAGATATTCCATGTTCATGGAAGAAAAAATATTGTTAAAATGTCCCTGTCCCAAAGCAGCATAGACTCAATGCAAACTACCAAAATTCCAATGGCGTATTTCACAGAACTAGAGCAAATAATTCTAAAATTTGTATGGAACCACAATAGATCCCCATCAGGCAAAATAATCTTGAGATAGAAGAACAAAGCTAGAGGTATCACACGTCCTGATTTCAAACTATACTACAAAGCTATAGATATCAAAACAGATTGGTACTGGCACAAAAACAAACACACAGCTCGATGGAACAAAACTGAGAGCTCAGGGCTTCCCTGGTGGCGCAGTGGCTGAGAGTCCGCCTGCCGATGCAGGGGACATGGGTTCGTGCCCCAGTCCAGGAAGATGCTACATGCCACAGAGCGGCTGGACCCGTGAGCCATGGCCACTGAGCCAGCGCGTCTGGAGCCTGTGCTCCGCAACGGGAGAGGCCACAACAGTGAGAGGCCCGCGTACCGCAAACAAAAAAAACAAGAAAAACTGAGAGCTCAGAAATAAACCCATACATATATGGACAATTAATTTACAACAAAGGTACAAAGAACATACAAAGGAGAAAGGATAGTCTCGTCAATAAATGGTGCTGGGAAAACTGGACAGCCACGTGCAAAGAATGAAACTAGACCACTACCTTATACCATATACATAAATTAACTCAAAATGGATTAAAGATTAGAATGTAAGACCTGAAACCATAAAATTTCCAGAAGAAAACATAGGCAGTAACCTCATTGACATCTATCTTCGTGGGTTTTTTTTAGATCTGACTTCAAAGGCAAGTGACACAAAAGCAAAAATAAACAAATGGTTCTACATCAAACTAAAAAGCTTCTGCACAATGAAAGAAACCAGCATCAAAACGAAAAGGTAACCTACAGTATGGGAAGAAATCTGCAAATCATGTAGCTGTTAAGGGGTTAACATCCAAAATATATAAAAAACTCATGCAGGGCTTCCCTGGTGGCACAGTGGTTGAGAGTCCACCTGCTGATGCAGGAGACACGGGTTCATGCCCCGGTCCGGGAAGATCCCACATGCCACGGAGCGGCTGGGCCCGTGAGCCATGGCCGCTGAGCCTGCACGTCCGGAGCCTGTGCTCCACAACGGGAGAGGCCACAACAGTGAGAGGCCCGCGTACCGCAGAACAAAACAAAACTCATGCAACTCAACATCAAAAAAACCAAAAAACAAACCCAAACAACCCAATACAAAAATGGGCAGAGGATCTGAATAGACATTTTCCCAAAGAAGACATAAAATGGCCAACAAGCATATGAAAAGATGTCCAACCACACTAATTATTATGGAAATGCAAATCAAAACCAATGATATATCACCTCACATCCGTTAGAATGGCTATTAGCAAAGAGATAAGAAATAAATGTTGGAGAGGATATGGAGAAAAAGGAACCCTTGTACACTATTGGTGCGGCTACTATGGAAAACAGTATGGAGATTCCTCAAAAACTTAAAGTTGGAACTACCATATGACCCAGCAATTCCACTTCTGGGTATTTATTCAAAGAACCTGAAAACATTACTTTGAAAATTATATACACCCCTATGTTCATTACTGCATTATTTACAAGAGTCAGGATATGAAAACAACGTGTCTACTGATGGGTGAATGGATAAAGATGTGATACGTATACAGCTGTCCAGGTACATTTGAATTTCAGATAAACATGGAATTTTCTTTCACAATATGTCTCAAATATTGCACTAGACATACTTATACTAAAAATGTATCTGTTGTTTATCTGAAATTCATCTGTAACTGGGCCTGTATTATTATTTGGTAAATCTGGGGGACAAAGTCAAATAAAATAGTATGAGAAGGGTCAGGGCAGAGGTCATCACAGGATGTTTGGGCACATGTCAGGGAAGAGTTCATAGAGCTGGTAAGACTGAATCTTAAGCTGATAATTTGTGGTGTGTACCACTCATTTCAGAATTTAATAACATCATCATGAGTTATGATTTAATTTTTTGATGAATATATGTTTTGTTTACAGAATTAGATCCTACGTTGCTTGAAGACAGCAACCAGTTCTTTGCATTCCCCATACCACCTAGTACTGACAGGCACACCAAAGGCGTGTAGTAAGTAACTGCATGAATGGATTCAAATGGTTTTATCTTTGCAAAGAGTAAAAATATTCTGTTTATGAAATCATTGTTAACTGGTATTTTCTTTTTTAGTTTTTAAACACTGCAGCCAAGAATCCAGTCTGGTACCTTTGGAGTCAAATTAGTAATAAAGATAAGGGTTGTCTGTAGGGCAGCAACCTAGGTTAGTTTCATGATGCTGTGGGCACATTTTTGGTATCTGGGCTCCTTCCTAAGACCCTCATGTGTGGCATACTCTTGCTTGGATCAGACATATTGAAGCAGTACTTACAGTAGGCAGTCAGTCCAAACTGACTACTGACAAACACATCCCACTCACACTTAAGTTCCTCTTCAACCTACAGTTTGGAACTGTCCCCCACCTTCCACTACAGTGAGCTCCAAGCTGGTCCAGAGTGAGGTCTACCGCTATTCAGCTGTTAGAATCACAAGGGAAGATAATTTTTCTGACCTCCTCTCCTAGCATCAGCTCTTCAGACCAGAACTAGGGAGGCAGCCTTGCTCCCACTAAGCACACTTCCCCAAGTGGCACCTTTCCAACAATTTATAAGGTAATATGTTGACATGATAGATGTTAGATTGATCATGAAAAGACATTAAAAAGAAACCTGAGAGAAACATACAGAGTAGGCAGTCAAAAAGGGAGCATTTTTGTTTTTGCGGTACGCGGGCCTCTCACTGCCGTGGCCTCTCCCGCCGCGGAGCACAGGCTCCGGACGTACAGGCCCAGCGGCCATGGCGCACGGGCCCAGCCGCTCCTCGGCATGCGGGATCCTCCCGGACCGGGGCACGAACCCATGTCCCCTGCATCGGTAAGACAGACTCCCAACCACTGTGCCACCAGGGAAGCCCCCAAGGGAGCATTTTTTAAAATGCGCTCACTTCTTCCCCTTTAATTCCTTAAATTGAGTCTGAATTATCATTCGTGCCCATCTCTGGGCCCAGAGTATACTCTGTGGTCTGACCTAAGGTTCTTCCCAATTTCTTTTTACCACAATATTTCTAAGAAGACAGTAACCAGGTCTAGAGCATTATGAGGACTTGAAGCTTCCGCCACAAAAGTCAAAAACGTCTTTAAAGTCTGTGCACCATAGGCCCATTTTCATGACTGGTTATAGTTTCCCCAGGCCAAAGGTAAACAAAGCTGGACACTAGGTAAAGTAGTCAGGACAGATTTTAGTCAATAATATATTGCAGGGCTTCCCTGGTGGCGCAGTGGTTGAGAGTCCGCCTGCCGATGCAGGGGACACAGGTTCGTGCCCCGGTCCGGGAAGATCCCACATGCCGCGGAGCAGCTAGGCCCATGAGCCATGGCCGCTGAGCCTGCGCTCCGCAACGGGAGAAGCCACAGCAGTAAGAGGCCAGCGTACAGCAAAAAAAAAAAAATTAAAAAAAAATAACATATTGCAACAGGGAAAAGTGTCAAGCATGAAATGAACTCACCCTGGATTTGTACATAAGCTACTGTGCAGTTACAAGAGGAAATGGGGGTGTAAGTGAGTGGTGGCTCAGTAGAGGCTGGGAGTGAAAAACAAAAAAGAATCGGGAAGGAGAACTGGAGACTCACCTGGGATTGCTAACCAGAATTTATGGCAGTTAGGCTCCTCCCCTCCTAGAAACATGGGGTAGAGATCCTACCTTCGGATGTTGACCGGTACAAATGCTAAATTCTTTTGGCAGCCTTGAGCTTTCTCAGGCAGGCACTTCAAATGGAGCTGGGGTCACTCGAGGGATGTGGATTTGATGTTAAGAGACCATGTTAGTGTTTGTTCAAGTCTTTACATGCCAAGGTTGAGGCTTTGAGAAGAGGGCAGAGAAGACTGGCCAGCCCGGTTAAGGAAAGACTCTCTGTCACTTAACAGTTAAATTATTTAGTAAGCGCTCCCTCCCCTTCCCAAAGTCTACAGGAAGGGTCCAGGGAATAAATATCTCAAACTGCACTTTCTGTGTCCCTGGAGCCCACGTGCAGCTGCCTGTCACGAGCCAGGGTTAGCAGCACAACACAAGGACTAGGGACAATTCCAGCAGGGACCCTTAAGTTTAGAAACCTCAACACAAACACGCTGCGCACCTCTCAGAGCTTCAGCGCTCAGACCTGAGGCCGCAGTCGGGAGAGATCCTCGACTCCGAGCAGCCCGCGAGAGGAACTCAATGCGCATCCCGGGCGCCGTGCCCTGTTGGCCAGCAGAGCCAGCTCCGCTCACCCCTCCAGAAGGCTGCCCCGGGAACCAAGCGCTTGCAGCTGCAGCGTTCCGAATCCACTCGGCGATGCCCGGGCACAGGCCGGAAGCGGGAGGCCGTGGGAGGCGGAGCCGGCATCGAAATGGGGAGTGACGTCACTTCCTCTGGGCGGGGTCGCGGGCCATCCCGCGCAAATTGAAAGGTCCGGATGCCGGTGCACAGCTGCGTCCCTGCGCCCCTGCCCCTTGAGTTCCCCGCAGCCGCCTAGCGTGCTCCGGCCCAGGCGAGTGGGGGCCGTGGGGATAGGTTTCTGAGCCCTCACAGGGCTGCCCTCCGACGGACGGCGCGGGACCTAGCCGGGAAGCGAGCGGAGCGGGCTGTTCAGGGCACGCGGTGGGTCCCCGCTGGTTCCTGCCCCTGCCCTCGGGATCCGGGGTCTGCGGGGCTGAAGGGGAGGGTCTCACGTGTTCCCGGACCCTGCAGTGGCCCCGAGGGCGGCGCGGGGCTGGGGGGCACCCCTGAAATGAATTTGTAGTGCGGCGGTGTATGGGCCGGGGGAGCGCGCTCGGCCTGGCCAGGGCTGCGGTTCGGCGAACCGAGGGAGGGTCCTCTCGTTTTCCTGCGCAAGCTATCAGGTCAGTTTTACATGCAACTTCCCAGCTTCCAAATGTTTGACAAGTACATTGTTTTCTTAACGTTGTGCAGGCCAAAGGAACGTGTTTCCTGGAAAGGGCTTGTGGGCCTCCCTGCCAATCCCTGTGAAACGGGATGGAGCGGTGACATTGTGCTGTCACTACTACTTGGTGCTGCGGGCGGTCTCCTGAGGATGCTTTGTGCCTAAGGCCCCCCATCGTTCTCACTGTGCTGAAGAGGAAACATTTATTCGAGAATATTTACCTAACTTAGAAAAAAATGTAAGTTTCACGAAATGTATATACTATGTCAGTTTTCCTCAGAGAAAGAAAACTCTTTTCAGGAATGTCTGAGAGGTAGGAGACTAATTGTTTTTCCTAAACTGTGGCTAGAGGACCTCCTGTGTCCAAATTACCTGCCATATTTAAAATTTAGAATTCCCGCCTCACTCCAGGACTAGCGAATCATAGTCCCTAGGAGTGGAGTTGAGAATGTGCCAAGAATTGAAAATTGAGAACTGCTGAACTAGAGTATCACAGCTTTGATACAGGGTTTCAACAGGGTAAGTCTGACTTCTGATCCTGTACTTTTCTTCCTTTCCTCCCAAACGTAATGCCTTATGGGAGAGATTTATTTTACGAAATGCTGAGCAGCTACTCAGTGTCTCCTGCTTTTACTTTTTTATCAGGGGAGTTGGGGGAAGGGGCAATAGTTGCTTGGGAAAGGACTGGCAGCTACAGGTTTCCGTATAGAAAGGGCTTGGGGGCTGCAACCTAGACGGAAGAGGGTGGGAAGCTAAAACATTTTTCTTGAAACTATTTGCACAGCAGGCGTGGTTTCACATTATTTGGGGATAGCTTTCAGAGAGTCCAGTGGAGTTGCCTCTGGACGCCACCCACCACTGCTTATAAACAACGTTCATTGTTTGGAATAAAGCGTTCTGATGGCAGTAAATTTCATTCCTAGAAAAGTACAGCTTTAGTTCTATAATTGTGTTTGATTATTTTATTTTTCAGATAAAATGTTCTACAAACTGTTTTGCATGTTATTTCTTATAATGCCTGTGTAGAGGCAATGTGGTATCATAGCATACATAGTTTTATAGATTTTAACAATGCCTTTTTGGAGAGAAGACAGTCTCATACTTTTTTAGTACTTTCTGCTTGCTTTATACTGTGTTAAGGGCTTGGAGCAAACGTTATGATTCCAAGTGGGAAGGCACTTTAGAAAGAATAAACATTAAGGAACTATGAAGTGGCATTAGAGATAGTATTAGTGACTGGGGTAAATATTTTAGACTATGGAAATTGTTTAACAGGGAGGAGCCCACTTAAAATATTAAAGAGCATGATTCTCAAATATCTGAACGATAATCGTTGCTATATCAGTTTCCAAGCTCTTTTTCTTTATTTTTCCAACACT
Organism: Lagenorhynchus albirostris; assembly: GCF_949774975.1. NCBI lineage: Eukaryota > Metazoa > Chordata > Mammalia > Artiodactyla > Delphinidae > Lagenorhynchus > Lagenorhynchus albirostris. Next base: position 29,313,578 of record NC_083096.1, on the reverse strand, counting down.
TTTGGGTAAATATATTTTGCTTTAAATTTTGCCTTTCTCTTTTCATATCATGTAGTTAACTTGGCACTATGGGGATACAAGGATTACTGCAATTTATCAAAGAAGCTTCTGAACCTATCCACATGAGGAAGTATAAAGGGCAGGTAGTAGCTGTGGATACATACTGCTGGCTTCACAAAGGAGCTGTTGCTTGTGCTGAAAAACTAGCCAAAGGTGAACCTACCGATAAGTAAGTTTGGACCTTATATTAATTCATTGCCAATTAAGAATGAGACTTATAATGCCTTTTTTTCAGAAAGGGATCATTTTTATTCAATGCCAGGTTTATCAAGACGTGAGAGTATGTGCTTTAGAATATTGCCAAATCAGGGAACATTTCCTTATATGTTATAGTCCTAGTTTTCATTCTTTATACTAAGCCAGAGTATTAGGACACTAATGGACAAAGACTGTCTTCTTTATTCTTTATCTAAGATAAACTTTTTAACAATATTCTAAAAATTCACGGTGATTTCAGACTCCTACTTTCTTGGGTACAGACAACACATTGCTAAGCCCTATTAGCAAAACAAGGCAGTTGCTTCTAAGGGACAAGGTGTTCTGACTCCCTTTTACTTCACTTGGGGCCAAAACTGGTGACCCTGTTGACATCCAGTCATAACTCTGTGACCTCATTTTAGCAGGACGAATGTCCTCTTTATTTTTTAAATAGAAACACTAGAAACACTAGAAAAACAAGCAAGCATAGTTTTTGGACAGAGATTTCCCACAGGAATTTGGATACTATTATGTGTTTTCTTTTTTGCAATATATTATTTATCTCCTAGAGGAAAGGCTCACAGATCTTAGTCTGATTTACTTAAGCACAATAGACAGTAATAACCCTTTTTGTTTACAGAAGATGGAGGGAGGGGGTGGGGATGGAGAGTAACAGAGAAGTCATTATTGAAAGGTGAATGTATGTTTTGGGCTTTCAGGCCTATGGAGTTAATTTGACCAAAAGTGACGTGTTACAGTTTGTGTGGATCTGAAGGAGTCTGGGCACTTCTGCCACTCCAACTGTTATAATCTTTTTTTTTTTTTTTTTTTGCATTACGCGGGCCTCTCACTGTTGTGGCCTCTCCCATTGCGGAGCACAGGCTCCGGACACGCAGGCTCAGCGGCCATGGCTCACGGGCCCAGCCGCTCCGCGGCATGTGGGATCCTCCCAGACTGGGGCACGAACGCGTGTCCCCTGCATCGGCAGGCAGACTCTCAACCACTGCGCCACCAGGGAAGCCCATGTTATGATCATTTTTTGAAAGTGATTTCTTTTCCACCACTAAATTTGAGCAGTTGCGATTACAGTTGAAGACTGCAAGTTTTTCAGTGCTACCTTCAGTGTTTCTTTGAATTGTCTTCACTGGGGGGAAACTTTATCTCTAGTTTTTTGGTAATTTTTAAGGATTCTGAGATTTTTGACTAACTGGAAGAGTTGTCCAGAGTACAGGGAGTATCCTTTGTTGTCAGAGATGAACTCCACAGGACTGACCATGTTGTAGGTGTTTAGTAAATGTTTACCGAACTAGAAAGTTTCAGGACTTTCAGCAAAGTATTTGTGTAATTTTTTTCCCACTGCAACTAATAAGTCACATTTGATAGTTTACTTTCCTTTTCTTTTTCACCTTTGGATGGGGATATTAACCAGAAAAGGTCAGAAAATTTGGATAAGCCTATGATAAACCTTTATGACCGTAATAAAGAATGATGTCACTCTATATGTGCTTACCTGGAAAGATGTCTAAAATATATAAAGTGAGGGACCAGGTGTCTGATGTTTATATTCCCTCTAGTAATTTTTTTTTGCCACACTGCACGGCATGCAGGATCTTAGTTCCCTGACCAGGGATCGAACCCATGCTCCCTGCAGTGGAAGCACACAGTCCCAACCAGTGGACCGCCAGGGGAGTCCCTCTGTCTAGTTTTTAATAAAAAAGTAAATTTCCTTTAAAATTTATTACAATTTTATGTTTGCTTTCTTCTATTTTTACTTGATACTTAATCAGTAGGTCACAATCATTGTTCTGTAGACAATGAAGGTCTATTGTCACTGGTTTACAATAAAAGGAAAAAAAGAACAATGTAGTGAATTTTCCATTAAGATGAATATATTTGATTTAGAAGATTATCTTTTAGGATTGTGTCTTTTCATATTTTTCAGTTAAAATTGATGGAAGTTGTACGTGTAGCTATTGTTTTTAAATTTTATTGACGTCTAGTTGATTTACAATGTTGTGTTTAATTTCTACTGTACAGCAAAGTAATTCAGTTATACATATATATAAATTCTTTTTCCTTATGGTTTATCCCAGTATATTGAGTATAGTTCCCTGTGCTATACAGTAGGACCTTGTTGTTTATCCATCCTATATATAATAGTTTGCATCTGCTAATCCCAAACTCCCAATCCTTGCCTCCCCAACCCCTCCTCCCCTTTGGCAGTAACAAGTCTGTGCTCTATATTTGTGAGTCTGTTTTTGTTTCATAGATGTGTTCGTTCGTGTTGTATTTTAGATTCCACGTGTAAGTGATATCATATGGTATTTGTCTTTCTCTTTCTGACTTACTTCACTTAGTATGATAATCTCTAGATCCATCCATGTTGCTGCAAATGGCATCGTTTCATTGCTTTTATATGTATACCACATCTTCTTTATCCATTCATTTTTCAATGGACATTTAGGTTGTTTCCATGTCTTGGCTGTTGTAAATAGTGCTGCTGTGAAAATAGGGGTGCATGTATCTTTTCAAATTACAGTTTTGTCTGGGTATAAAACTTTTTTTATACTCCTGGGACAGGAGTGGGATTGTTGGATCATAATGGCAACTCTATTTTTAGCTTTTTAAGGAACCTCCCTCCATACTGTTTTCTATAGTGGCTGCACCAATTTATATTCCCACCAACAGTGTAAGAGGATTCCCTTTTCTCCACACCTTCCCCAGCATTTATTATTTGTAGACTTTTTAATGATGGCCATTCTGTGGTATGAGGTGGTACCTCACTGTCTCACTGTTGTTTTGATTTGCATTTCGCTAATAATTAGTGATGATGAGCATCTTTTCATGTGCCTATTAGGCATCTGTATGTCTTCTTTGGAGAAATGTCTATGTAGGTCTTCTGCACATTTTTTGATTGGGTTGTTTGGGGTTTTTTGTAATTGAACTGTAGGAGCTGTTTGTATATTTTGGAAATTAAGCCCTTTTCAGTCACATCATTTGCAAATATTTTCTCCCAGTCCATAGATTGTCTTTTTGTTTTGTTTATTGTTTCCTTTTCTGTGCAAAAGCTTGTAAGTTTGATTAGGTCCCATTTATTTATTTTTGCTTTTATTTCTATTGCCTTGGGAGCCTGACCTAAGAAAGCATTGGTATGATTTATGTCAGAGAATGTTTTGTTTATGTTCTCTTCCAGGAGTTTTATGGTGTCTTGTCTTATATTAGTCTTTAAGCCATTTTGAGTTTATTTTTGTGTATGGTGTGAGGCTGTGTTCTAGCTTCATTGATTTACATGCAGCTGTCCAACTTTCCCAACATCACTTGCTGAAGAGACTGTCTTTTCCCCATTGTATATTCTTGCCTCCTTTGTTGAAGATTAATTGTCCATAAGTGTGTGGGTTTATTTTTGGGATCTCTATTTGGTTCCATTAATCTGTATGTCTGTTTTTGTGCCAATACCATGCTGTTTTGATTACTATAGCTTTGTAGTATTGTCTGAAGTCTGGGCGGGTTATGCCTCCTGTTTTGTTCTTTTTTCTCAGGATTGCTTTGGCAATTCTGGGTCTTCTATGGTTCCATATATATTTTAGGATTATTTGTTCTAGTTCTATGAAAATGTCTTGGGTATTTTGATGGGTGTTGCATTAAATCTGTAGATTGCTTTGGGTCATATGGCCATTTTAACAATATTAATTCTTCCAATCCAAGAGCATGGGATATCTTTTCATTTCTTCAATTTCCTTTGTTAATGTTTTGTAGTTCCCAGCATATAAGTCTTTCACCTCCTTGGTGAGGTTTATTCCTAAGTATTTTAAAAGGGATTGTTTGTTTATATTCCCTTTCTGCTATTTCATTGTTAGTGTAAAGAAATGCAACAGATTTCTGTATGTTAATCTTGTATCCCGCTACCTTGCTGAATTCATTTATCAGTTCTAGTAGTTTTTATGTGACAACTTTACGGTTTTCTACGTATGGTATCATGTCTTCCTTACCAATCTGAATACCTTTTATTTCTTTTCTATTGTCTGCTGTGGAAAAGACTTCTAATACTATGTTGAAGAGAAGTGGTGAGAGCGGACATCGTTGTCTTGTTCCAGATTTTAGCAGGAAGGCTTTGAGCTTTCACCATTGAGTATTATATTGGCTGTGGGTTTGTCATAAATAGTTTTTATTATGTTGAGATATGTTCCCTCTATACCCACTTTCGTAAGGGTTTTTATCATGAATGGATGTTGAATTTTGTCAAATGTTTTTTCTGTATCTATTGAGATGATCATCACATGGTTTTTGTCTTTTGTTGATGTGATGATTTGCATATGTTGAGCCATCCATGTGACCCTGGAATGAATCTACATGGAGCTATTGTTAACTGTCTTGCCAGAATAAAAATTGAAATGCAATACCTGATTCTTGTTTGCATCCTGGACTAGGGAAAAAAATTGGAGCAGTGCTGTGCTGGAGTCAATTTTTATGAGCTGGCTATACACCATCTCCTCCCAGTTCAGCATTTAGTGAGCCCATATTGGTAGTTTATCCACCACTGTAGAATATTCATGTCAGGGATTGACAAATGCTACATATTAGGTACCACTTTCTCTAGAACTTGTTAAACATTTAGCAGGTCACCACTGGTTATAACAATACTGGGACAATCAGACAAATTTTAATGTAGACTGTATATTAGATGGTATTTTGTGGCTGTTAAGTTTCTTGGATATGATAATGGTGTTGTTGGAGAAATCAGGTATTTTTTCTACTATTCTTTCAACTTTTCAATAGATTTGAAATTTCTCAAAGCAAAAAAAAAAAAGAAAATGGGGTAAAAAGGCTAGATATAGAATCACACAATGTCAGAACTGAAAGGGATGTCAAAGCCTTTTAATCTACACATGAGGAAAGCAAATATCCCATAGCCCATTAGGATCCAAGTCTAAATTAGAGTTTACATTTCCTGTGAAAACATTTGCTTAAAAAAAACAGAAACCTCTTTTCATAATATGTCTCATTTGGTTTTAAAAATAGCAAAAGTATTACCTAAAGATGCAAAGCATTTAATTATTTTTCTTCATTTTCATAGGTATGTAGGATTTTGTATGAAATTTGTAAATATGTTACTATCTCATGGGATCAAGCCTATCCTGGTATTTGATGGATGTACTTTACCTTCTAAAAAGGAAGTGGAGAGGTCTAGAAGAGAGTAAGTTAATTCTTTAACTTTTTAAGATCTGAGATTGTGGTCTGTATAATACGAATTTCTTTTTATTTTAGTTTGTTGAGGCTTATTTTAATCTCTAGTACATGAACAGATTTCCTTAGATGTTCCATGTGTGCTAGAAAGGAATATGTGTTCTTCAGTTATTGAGTGGATGGTTTTATGTCTGTCCAGTAAATCAAGCTTATTGGTTGTAATGTTCAAATCTTCCATATCCTTATTGGGTTTTTTAATGTTTTTTTTCTTTGTTTTTTATGTGTGTCTACTTAATTCATCAATTACTGAGAAAAGTACATTAAAATTTCACTATGATAGCGGAATTATCAGTTACCTTGTAGTTCTGTCCGATTTTTTTTGCTTTGTTTATTTTGAAGCTATTTTATTGGTTGCATTCAAGTTTAGAATTTGTTATATTTTTGTGGCAAATTGAAGCAATATGCAGTGACTCTTTTAGTCTCTATGCTTTTTTGTTCTAAAGTCTATCCTGTCTGATGTTTGTATAGCAGTAACAATTTTCTTTTGTATGTTCCTAATGTCTTTTTCTGTTTATTTTCAGTTTTACTATGTCATTGGTTTTAAGTTTGTCTTCTATAAAGAACACATCACTGTAATTTTTTTATCCATTCTGTCAATCTTTGTCTTTTTTTTTTTTGCGGTATGTGGGCCTCTCACTGTTGTGGCCTCTCCCGTTGCGGAGCACAGGCTCCGGACACGCAGGCTCAGCGGCCATGGCTCACGGGCCTAGCCGCTCCGCGGCATGTGGGATCCTCCTGGACTGGGGCACGAACCCGTGTCCCCTGCATTGGCAGGCAGACTCTCAACCACTGCGCCACCAGGGAAGCCCAATCTTTGTCATTTTTAAAACTGGAGAGTTTTATTCTTTTTACATTGATCATTAATTACTAATCTATAGCTCCTACCTTGCTTAACTTCTGGGTTGATTGTTTTTTCCACCTTATTGTTGTCTCTTGTTTCTAGTTGAAAAGTGATGTACTCTATTTCTCTTCTTTCAGTAGTTATAATTGAAATTTTGTCATTCATATTTAACTCAACAGAATCTAGTATTTTTATAACAGACCTTAGAAAGAATTTCTGTATTTTTTTTTTAAAGAATTTCTGTATTTTATTGAAGCACCTATTCTGCCACTTTTCATCTGTTCTTGTTTTTACCCTGTGTTAGTTTTTAGGTCCAGGAGTCATTGTGCTGTACAGGAAAGAGCACTGGGCTTAGTTGTTAAAGGTAGTATGAGTTAGCCCCAAACAGAAGTAAACCTCACTGAGTGATCATTTTGTGAGAGTGCTGCTTGCCTACTTTTGCCATCTCTGGGCTTAGAATCAAATTAGAGAGGGCTCTTCAGGTCTAGGTTTTTCAATCTAGCTGTATTTAGTGGGCTCTGATCCTTAAAGTCAGAACTTTATAAAGTTTATAAAAGGATTAACTGAGACTGTCTGCACCCACATTCTAGTAGGAATAATACACAGTTTATTAAAAATACTTTTAATAAAAAGTTAGTTTCAGGTTACTTCTTAAAGGATTGGTGACACCCCTAAACCAGTGTGGCTAAGAGACTAGTCCATGCCATATCCCACCTGGGTGTCCCCCATCCTGTTCTTAATTCTAATTACAGAGTTATTTCCTCTTGCTAACTTCAAGAAAGGCTAAAAAATGTTTCAGCTGTCTGTCTCTGACCTGAGTGCTCTTTCTGACTTATCTCTGTAGGATCAGCTTTCTTTTTGCCACTGTAGTGGTGGGAAGGGCATTTAAAATCCTTTTCTACAAAGTCTCCTCATCTCTGGAGCTCAGTTTAAAAGTGAACTAGGAAATTTTTGTGTATGTGTATATGCACGTTTACTTAAAAGGTAAACTTCATGAGTTCATACTGATACTTCAATTCAAATTCAAGACTACAGGGTTTTTTTTTTACTTAACTTTTTCTGTATGGTGTCCGTTGCTCCTTTCTTTCCTACTAAGAATCCTCGTTTTCAAGGATACAAGGATAATAAAGTTAGAATATCTTATAATATAACTCATTTATTTTACCCCACATTATATTCAACAATAGATTCAGAATAAAATACGAATACTACCACTACCAATATGATTGTTGAAAACTGTTACAGTTTCTTTTTCTTTCCTTTGCATGTGCACTCTCTCCCCCCATTTCAAACATAGTGGTACTACTTTGTCAGGGCACATAACTACTGCTCTCTCCCTAAACAGGGAGAGAGCAGTAGTTATTTAGTCTTGCGTCTACAAATCACGATATAGCTAATGGCTATTAATAGTCCTTATATCAATGTCTCTCATGTTTTTTTGGTTTTTCCATGGTTTGTCCTCTAGTATTGATAGATTCCACAGAGAAACTCACAGGAAACAGTATACTTCAGGTTCTTAGTATGTTGATAAAGTTGCACCCTTTACACTGGAAAGTTAGTTTTAATGGTGTAAAAGCCTTGACTTACATTTTCTTAAGTGTCTTCATTACTCCATTTTCTTTTGACATGAAGCATTGCTATGGGAAAGTCTGATGATAAGCTTGTGTGTACAGGCACTATAAATCCTTGTTCTTTTTGTCTAGAAGCCCCAAAGATCTGGGTTAATGTTCTCAAGGATTGGATGTGCACTTTCAAATGAGTCAAACATTTTTTATTCTAGGAAAAATTCTTGAATTATAGTTTTATTGTCATTTTTTGATTCCTTCTCTCACCTTATTTTTTTATCTTGCAGAAGAAGACAAGCCAATCTTCTTAAGGGAAAGCAGCTTCTCCGTGAGGGGAAGGTCTCAGAAGCCAGAGAATGTTTCACCCGTTCTATCAATATCACACACGCTATGGCCCACAACGTAATTAAGGTGAGCAAAATAAGAAATTAAGCCAAAGTAACAAATTACTGGGTTCATTTAGCTAGTTATAAGTTGTTTGTTGAGTTGTTTGTTAAGGAAGTAAAGGGAGGAAAATTATTCTAGGCCTAACCTTCAGGAAAGCTGGGTGTCAGAGGAAGAAGGAACAGTATCTGTAGGTAGAAGAGAGGAGTCCAACAGTTTCCAAGGGAGAAATCCTAAGGAATAAGTGAAGCTCTCCCTTTTTAGATGTGTCACTTACATAGATAGATGTGCTCCACAGAGATGCAAGGAATAAATTCCTGGAGGTTCAATCCCACCCCACTCATAGTCTTCGACAGTTACTGTAACCTTCACTCATGAATGACTGTCAGATCTGTTGAAGTAGCCTGGCCAACTCAGGATCTCTACAGACTTCTAGTCTACTTGATCTGCTTCTTAGAAGCTTATTTCCTTATTACCTATTACCATAAATCTTAGTGTCAGCATGCCCCAAATCACAGCCCACACTTCCCCTTTTCAGGTCTGTGTTCAAACTGCTTGGTAAACAAATGGGAAAATAGTGATTAAATTCTGTTGTTTCATCAGTACAGTGTCAGACTCGTGTCCTGTGATAAGAGAACCTGGGGAAACGCATGACTTGTGTTCTTTTTAGAGCATAATCATTCTTAAGATGGTAGCTTTCTATAATTTGAAATAATTAAGCTTTATAGCTTGTATTTGCCCCCAAATGTACAGCAATATTTCTTTTTTCATAATTTATATATTGATTTTTAAAAAAGATTTCTTAGTGGCTGTATGATTAGTTCAATATGTATAGGACTAAAAGTAGAAAAACTTACTTCAAAGGAAATGATTTTCAAAAATAATATTAGCAAGTATTCAATACATGTTGAGGCTGGTAATAAAATGGGTTTGATATAGGAAGTTGTTCAGTGCTTTGCAGATGCTGTTCTTTAGATTGACCAATCCTTTCCCATAGGCTGCTCGGTCTCAGGGAGTAGATTGTCTTGTGGCTCCATATGAAGCAGATGCACAGTTGGCCTATCTTAACAAGGCTGGTATTGTACAAGCTGTAATTACAGAAGACTCTGATCTCCTCGCTTTTGGCTGTAAAAAGGTACCTAACTACAACTACTCCATACTATTTTTCTGTGTGGATGGAAATAGTGTAAATCAGGAGCTGAAGTTTTTTATCCTATTTAATACCTGCAACTAATATTTACTTACAGTTGTTAATAATTGTTTTATTAAAATGAAAAGAAAGGTTTTGCTGCTTGACATTTGTGTAATCTGGACGATTTTTCAGAGTAAGCCCTTACAGTTAGAGGGTTTTGTTTTCTCCAAATTCTTTAGTGGAATGTGGTCTTATTTTTTAATAATGGTAACTTATATGCTTTATATTTTTCAATTAGGTTAGGTAAATAAGCTAACTTATCTACTAATGAGATGTTATGCAGTTATTTAGAATTATGTATAAAACTATTTAATGGAAAATTTTATTATGATATATTAAGATACAAAACTATAGGGTGATTTCATTTTTGTTAATATCTATGTTATTTATATTATCTATTTATTTCATAGATGAAGAAGGATCTGTGAAAAGGTTAATGCTGGGTAACAGTGATAGATGAGGCATTTGGGGCAACTTCTGTTTTCTTCTTCCTGAGTTTCTGTGTTTTCCAAATTTTCTACAGTGGACATGTATTACTTTAAGACTAAGCAAAAGGGTTACTTTAATATGTAAAAGCGGAAGGTAAGGAGAAAATGCTTTTTGTATGAATTGCTATTTGACATGATAACCCTGTAATAGGTTATCATGTCAGAAAGGGCCTTCTTTATACCAGAGTCAAGACAATTGAGTTCTGGCATATGACCTTGTCTAGCCATAGCGTATGCTTCAATTTAACTTATTTGCAAATATCACAGTAATTAACTGGCCTACCTGTCTGTCTTCTCAGTTATGATAAAGAACAAGAAAGACCTCTCAGAAATACTGCAATGTCTTAGATGATGAAAAATAAAAATGGCTCTTTCAGGTGTTAACAGTTTCCATTCCTCTTGAAGGTTATTTTAAAAATGGACCAGTTTGGAAATGGACTAGAAGTTGATCAGGCTCGGCTAGGAATGTGCAAACAGCTTGGGGATGTGTTCACAGAAGAGAAGTTCCGTTATATGTGCATTCTTTCAGGCTGTGACTATCTCTCATCGCTGCGTGGGATTGGATTAGCCAAGGCCTGCAAAGTACTAAGACTAGCCAATAATCCAGATATTTTAAAGGTAAGAGTGATTTACCAAGTGTCATATTCAGTTTCTGAAGCAGTTCTTAAATAATAGATGAACTGCTCAGAATATGGATCTTAAATATTCTATTATATCCATATCCAATATGGTGTCATTGAAAGGAGAAAATGACTAAAACACTAGAACTTTGGTTTTGGCAACGGATGAACCATGTTTTCAGCAACCGACAAAAAACAAGTAGTAATTTTTTTAAATGAAGACTAATATAAAGAAACTTAAGGATAAGATATTCTAGGGTAGAATTAATGTTAAAATGTAGTCTTTTGATTTCTGTCCTGTTACTCTGTAGTAGTAGTTCTCAAACTTTTTGGTCTCAGGATCCCTTTACACTCTTAAAATCTCTTTGTGGCAATTATTTTTATTTATATGGGTTATAGCTATTGATATTTACTGAGTCAGAAATTGAAACAGAAGGAACTTCCCTGGTAGCACAGTGGTTAAGAATCTGCCTGACAATGCAGAGGACACAGGTTCAATCCCTGGTCCAGGAAGATCCCACATGCTGCAGAGCAACCAAGCCCGTGCACCACAACTACTGAGCCCATGCGCCACAACTACTGAAGCCTGTGCACCCTAGAGCCTGCGTGCCGCAACTATTGAAGCCCGCCTGCTCCAGGACCTGCGTGCCGCAACTGCTGGGCCGACGTGCCACAACTACGGAAGCCCGCGTGCCTAGAGCCCATGCTCTGCAACAAGAGAAACCACCACAATGAGAAGCCTGTGCACTGCAATGAAGAGTAGCCCCCGCTCGCTGCGACTAGAGAGAAAAGCCTGCACACAGCAATGAAGACCCAATGCAGCCAAAAAAAAAAGAAATTGAAACAGAAAAATCAAAATGTTTATTAATTCACTTAAAATTAACAATAATTAATTCATTACATTTTAACATACGTATCATTTTTATGAAAAGTAGTTATCTTCTAAAACAAGTGAAAGTTATGAGAGGAATTGCACATTTATGTAAATCTCTTTAATGTGGCTTAATAGAGTACAACTGGATTCTTGTATTACTTCCTCATATAATTTGATGTGGTATCATGTGTCATGTATTTTCTAGAAAACTTTGAGACCCCATACATTGCTGCTCTATAATTTCTCTGATGTCTTTACCTTAAAAAATTAAACATACATTAAAGAAGCTTATTCCTACCCCACCCCCCCCTTGAGTAGTTCTCTTAAGCCCTTAGAGTTTGCAGAGCAGAATTTCCATTTTCTGTCTCCAAGGGTACAAGATGTGAGTCCTCAGGACTAAGGGTGGTGTACTAGAATAGACAGATCTCAAGGTTGGGAGATGGTGGCAGATTTCGGAATAGAGCAACATGTACTAATTAGCTTGTGACTTCAGTTCTCTGCATCTTCTCTTCTTTGTCTCTGAGTTTGATATAAAAGATTTAAAGCCCCTTCCAGCTTTAATCATCCATGACTCTAACAGGAATTAGAATGTTGACTTCATTTTTAAAATATGATCTATGAATATTTGGGTTTTTTTTAATTCTTAGGTTTTGTGTGTTGTTTGTTTTTTGCTTTCTAGATGAAATGGACTTTGAGGGTGAAGAATGTATCTTAAAGTTATACCTAGGAATGTAAATTTGATGTGTAACTGAATTTTTCATTCTTTGGATTAATAATAGAAAACCCAAAGAAAATACGGTTATAGAGACTTAGAATTTTAAGTCATGACATGGTTGTGTTTACTGGTAGAGGTTTTTAATGTAGATACAAGCAATTGGTTTTTCTATCCCTCCTCATCCTTCTCTAATGTAAAGTGATGGGTGTTGGGAATAATGCATTCCCTCTTCTTTATCTGCAGATAACTCATAAATATTTTTACATTCATTATTAGGTTATCAAGAAAATTGGACATTATCTCAAGATGAATATAACAGTACCAGAAGATTACATCAAAGGCTTTATTCGGGCCAATAATACCTTCCTCTATCAGCTAGTTTTTGATCCCATCAAAAGGAAACTCATCCCTTTGAATGCCTATGAAGATGACATTGATCCTGAAACACTAAGCTATGCTGGGCGGTATCCTTTCTGAAACAGAAGGGTAGAACTTTGCACTTCTTCCGTATTTTTGTGGTGATTTTTTAGTGAGACATTCAGTAAAAAGTTTGCAAATTGTTTTTTGCTTTTTTTATAGTGAAATCTTTATTTTGTTAAATTTAATTACAATGCTAGGGAAAATTTAGAGTAACTTTTTGTTTAAAAACCTGAGGCTCATCCATTATAACTTGCTAACTACTTAGACTGACTTGACAGAAACATGTACAGTCAGTCACTTAAGGTACATACTCCAGAGGTGGCACTTAAGAGAACCCCTCATGGCAAGCAAGCTCAATTAACCAGGAAGAATGCTCTGAACATATGAGTATGCCAGTTGAGGATGCTCTTCCCACAGCCACCGGCCACGTACATCCAGGGTGATGTAGAGCCGTGAGTCACATAGGCAGTCGCCAAGACTTTCCTCTCTGTCTCCCTTGACAGGGAATAAGTGATGCCTTGGGACTTTGCTTCAGAAAATAGCCAACTCCTGCTGTGACTAGTAAACTATGCCTGTGGTTTCAGTAAAGCTGAATGTGGAAAGTAAGTAGGGTCCATTGAAGTCATAAACCTGTGACAATAGAACACACTTTTCTGTCTTATTACAGTATCATTTGTTTGGTTGTTAATAAAAGCATTTTTCCTTAATCTTACCAACCTAGATATGTTGATGATTCTATAGCTCTTCAAATAGCACTTGGAAATAAAGATATAAATACTTTCGAACAGATTGATGACTACAATCCAGACACTGCCGTGGTAACATATTAAAGACTTCTTTCTAAAAGAGCACATTTTAATTATGTCTCGGGAACTGTGACTAGAGGCAAATCTTCATTTAGTAAACATCTTTTAAGCATTTCTATATCCAGGCATTATGCAGGGTGTAGATTGAAAACAACTCGATGTTAGAGAAAATATGTATATTGGTTAATTTCCTTAAATTAAAAAGTGACCACAAAATGTATTATCAAACCTTTACACTTGAACATTTCATTTGAATATACCAAATGTTTGATGACCTTTTTTCATCTCACCCCCATTCAGCCTCTGGCAAGACCAAACCTAGAAATACCTCCCTTGGGGAGTAAAAACTGATTTTTCGCTCATTCACAATTTAGCAAATACTTACTGAGCACCCCTGCTATGTGTCTCTGAGCCCTATCCTGTTTTCTTCTACTTTTTCCCAATTGTATGTATGTATCTCTTATGATACACTCTCCCACCATTCTCTCTTTTCTGTTCATATTTCCATTCAGACTCTGTTCTCATTTATGTTCAGATTTATTCCTTAAGTAAGTTCTTATGACTCTAATTATCTCATTTATGCAGAGAACTCACACACCCAATCTCTAGTCTGTATACCAATCACATAATTCTAAAAGTCTCCTGAATCTACATAAATGCTTTCCTATAATCTATCCACAGTCAAAAGCAAACTCTATTTCTTATCAGCTTTCCTTAATAACATTTTTTCTTTTCAGCACTTGTTACTCCATAAATTATGTCTCTATTACTTATTTTCTGATTCTTCCCGGTAGTGTAATCTTCATAAAGGCAGAGTTTTGTGATATTCACTGCCATATTATATTTACCATGTTTTTTGTTGAATGAATGAATGTCAGTTACATGATCTCTTTCATTCAGACTAGAAGACTTGGAATTTAATTTTTTTAAGTGAAGTATTGTTGACTTACAATATTATACAGTTGACCCTTGAACAATGTGGCTTTGAACTGCACACATCCACTTACAAAAGGGTATTTTTCAATAGCAAATACTACAGTACTACACGGTCGTTGACTGGCTGAATCCGCAGATGCAGGAGAACTGCGGATATGGAGGGCTGACTATAAATTATACTCAGATTAACTATTATTCGAGGGTCAACTGTATTAGTTTCAGGTGTACAACATAGTAATTTGATATTTTTGTAGATTATACTCCATACAATGTTATTATAAAATATTGACTGTATTCACTGTGCTGTACATTACATCCTTGTAACTTATTTATTTTATATCTAGTAGTTTGTACCTCTTAATCTCCTTCACCTATTTTGCTCCTCCCCCACCCCTGGCTTCTTTTTCATTGCTAAGTCCTTCTGCTTCTTTTTTGTCTTTCTGGTTAATAGTTTCTCCTTTCTCATAGTTATCCAGATCTTTACCCTTACTCACCATTCAGTTCTTTACTAAGCATTTGTTAAGTACTATAACAAGCATAGTTAGGTTAGCTAGTGTTCTGGAATATAAAGAAAAACAGTGTAATCCTTGCTTGTGAGGTACTCATTGTCTAAGGGAGAGACACATGGTTATATATATAGAAATATGGTAAGTGCTATAATAGATGTATTTGAGGCTCCCTGGAAACAAAGGGCATGCACTTAACTCCACCTAAGGAGAGAATACTTTTTTTTTGGCTGTGTCGGGTCTTAGTTGCAGCACCTGGGATCTTTGTTGTGGCATGCGGGATCTTTTGTTGTGATGCGTGGGCTTCACTCTGCTTGTGGTATGCGGGCTCAATAGTTGCGGCATGAGGGCTTAGTTGCTCTGCGGCATGTGGGATCTTAGTTCCTTGACCAGGGATCAAACCTGCATCCCCTGCGTTGGAAGGCAGATTCTTAATCACTGGATCACAAGGGAAGTCCCTAGGAGAGAATACTTTTTAATAATCATAAACATTTCTTGAGCATTTGCTGTGTTCTAAGTGCCATTCTAAGCAACTTAGACATAGTAATTCATTTACTCCTTAACAAGCCTCTGAGGTCAGTACCATTATTTCCGTTTTACAGATGAGGAAACAATTAGAGCGAGGTTAGGGGACTTGCCAGCTCACAAATTTAATCAATAGGGGAGCTCTGATTCCAAGCCAAGCCCTCTACTGTCTCCTTATAGAGGAACTGGTGTGTATCCTGGCTTTACAAAGATGAGTGGGGGTTTTCAAGATGTGTGAGTGGTTCCACGCTGAAGAAAACAGCATGTGTGAAAGAGGATAACATGTTAAAGGTACTCTAAGTAGTTCATTCTGGCTGTACCTTAGTGTTTACCAGGTAAAGGAAACAGAGCACCTTGAGAAAGAAAAAGAGGTGAGCCTAGAGAAGATGGCCACTGACAAACTGGTGACCGGTTGAGCATTGAAAAGAATCGTTACTGTCAGCTGAAATTAAGCTTGTTAAGAGAGCACAAATTCATGATGATACTAAAAAAGAATTTTATGTTCATCAACTCAAATTATATAAACCTTACACTCAGGTTGCTAGTTCCTTTTTTCTGTTTTCTCTTGTTCTGTATCTGGAACGTCTATTAATTAGATATTGGATTTTTCTGGTCTTCAAATTCTGGAACTTTTCTATCTTACTCATGTCTTTGTCTTTTGCTGTTTCTGGGGAAAACTTTTTTATTTTGTCTTTCAACTTTGCACTATCCAGTATGTAGCCACTGGCCACATGTGTCTATTTAAATGAACATTAAATTAAATTTTAGTTCTTCAGTTGCATTGGCCACTTTTAAAGTCCTTAGTGGCTACCATGTTGGACAGCACAGAACTTTTCTATCATTGCAGAAAATTCTGTTGAATTTTTACTTTTTACTATCATTTTCATATCTAAGAACCCTTTCTTTTTTTTTTTTTTTTTTTTTTGCGGTACGCGGGCCTCTCACTGTTGTGGCCTCTCCCATTGCGGAGCACAGGCTCCAGACGCACAGGCTCAGCGGCCATGGCTCGCGGGGTCAGCCGCTCCGCGGCATGTGGGATCCTCCCAGACTGGGGCACAAACCCGTGTCCCCTGCATCGGCAGGCCGACTCTCAACCACTGCGCCACCAGGGAAGCCCCAAGAACCCTTTCTTTAATTGTGATTTTTTAAAGATTTTGTTTTATTTCATGGATGTAATCTCCTCTTTTCCCCCACCCCTCTCAGAATATTAATTATAATCTCCTGTACATTTTCTTCTGCTCTCTGCATTATCTCTGTTTGCTTTGGATTTTTTTTTTTTCCTATGTGTTTTGACTTTTCTCTTTCATGGTGGAGACTTTTTTTTCAAACACCTAGAGCTTCTTGTCAATTTGTTCCTGTTTGGGAGAGGCACTGAGAAGCTTAAGAAGCTTTGTGTGAATGAGTGGGGCTTATAGTCTTGGGTTTTACTCTTTGTTGAACTGGTTGGAAACAAGCTGCCTTTGTTTTGTGAATTCCCAAACATCAGCATGTTTTCTCTGTACAGTTCTTTTTTCCAAAAAGGGATCCTCCAATTTCTACTTAACTATGTAAATGTGGCTGTTTGCATTTTGAGAGTAAGAGAGGGAAATGAACTGGGGTGGACCAGGAAGGGGTAGGGCTGTTCCCCACTATTCATTATTTAGCCTTTCATTTGATCGCTGTCTTTAGACAAATGGATGTTTTCATCTTCTGAAGTACCTACTGTTTTTATGTTATTGTTTCTGGGTTTCAAAGGTCCAGTCACTCTGAAGCAGATGGGTGTGAATTGACTGTATGGACAGATTGAACATGAGCGCCCAGGAGTCAAATAAACCTTTTTTTTAGCCCTCCCCCTACTTGTGGCCTCCATGGTACCTGATCCCTTAAATTTCTGAGTCTTCAGGTTTCTGTATGCGGAATTTGTGGGTTGTTTTTTTTTTTTGGCTGCATTGCGTCTTCATTGCTGTGCATGGGCTTTCTCTAGTTGCAGTGAGCAGGGCTACTCTTCGTTGCGGTGTGCGGCCTTCTCATTGCGGTGGCTTCTCTTGTGGAGCACGGGCTCTAGGCATGTAGGCTTCAGTAGTTGTGGCATGTGGGCTCAGTAGTTGTGGCTCGCGGGCTCTAGAGTGCAGGCACAGTAGTTGTGGTGCATGGGCTTAGTTGCTCTGCGGCATGTGGGATCTTCCCAGACCAGGGCTCAAACCCATCTCCCCTGCATTGGCAGGCGGATTCTTAACCACTGTGCCACCAGGGAAGTCCGGAATTGGTTTTTTACTGATATTCTTTTCTGCAGATGCTTGAAGACACTTTGATCTTTCTTGGGCTAAGTTCTTTATTTTTTTCTTTATTGAGGTATAGTTGATTTACAATATTATATTTAATATTGTATTATTAATAATATTATATTATTACAATATTATATTTCAGGTGTACAACATAGTGATTCACAATTTTTAAAAGTTATAATTTATTTATAGTTATAAAATATTGGCTATATTCCGTGTATTGTAAAATGTATACTTGCAGCTTTCTTACACCTAGTAGTTTGTACCTCTTAATCCCCTATCCCTATCTTGCCCCTCCCTCCTTGGGCTAGGTTCTTTAAATTCTTCTCTCTATACTCTTGTCTTCACTGTGGTTTGGAAGTTACAGATATCTCCTAAATTTTCTGTAGATGGTATTTGTGTTTCTTTCTTCTTATTGCTTTGGGGATGATTTTTTTCTTATTGACTTATTGACATATTAGTTTCAGGTGTACAACATAGTGATTCAATATTTATATACATTAAGAAATTATCATGATCAGTCTATTTACCATCTGTCACCATACAGAGTTACAATATTATTATTATTATTATTATTGCCATGCTGTGCAGCATGAGGGATCTTGGTTCCCTGACCAGGGATTGAACCCGTGCCCCCTGCGTTGGGAGCGTGGAGTCTTAACCACTGGACCACCAGGGAAGTCACATAGTATTATTTACTATACTGGTCAGCCCTCCATATCCATGGGTTCTGCATCCAAGGATTCAATCGAATTGGGTCTGTGGTTGGTTGAATCCGCAGATGCCCGCAGATATGGAGGGCTGACCATACTATTCCATTTTATATAAGGGACTTGAGCATCGTGGATTTTGGTATCTGAGGGGCTCCTGGAACCAATCCCCTGCAGCCACTGAGGGATGACTGTATTCCCTGTGCTGTACATTATAGTTCTGTGGCTTATTTACCTTATAATTGGAAGTTTGTAGGAAAAGGGAACTGAAAAGTCTTTATTTTGCTATCTTCTTTACACATTTGAATTACTGATATTATAGCTTCATCAGAATGATCCTCAAGTTTTTCCTTTGAGAAACTCAAAAATAATTGGTTGTAATGAAAATGTTCAGATACAATTGGGAATGTTATGGCTCACTAAGATGGCCATCCTTCAGAAGTCCAAATCCTTATCAGATTATTTTTTTCATAGAGAAATTTCTTTCAGAACCACTAATTGTACATCAAACTAATTCTTATTATTTATCTAAGATTTATTCTTCCCAGTCAAGTTTTCTACTTGCCTATTTCTCTTTTTTTTTTTAAATAAAACCATCAGTGGGATCTAATGCCATGAGCTATACTGCTTAAACTATCTTTATTATACCTATTCTCTCAATTATTCTAAATTACCTTCCTTGTTAATTCTCAGAGTATATTATGAATAATGTTACCTCGTTTTTATTTATTTATTTTTATTTTTAATCCTTTCTTTAAGTGAAAGATTAGATTCCAGATTCAGGTGGGACTTTTGTCAGGTGGAATTCACACCCTAGTACCAACATTTTTTGTACCAGTGTTAATTTTTCCCTGTGCCTCTCCTACTCTATTAGAATATCATTGACATCCTATTAGCAGATCATTTTCATCTAAAATATATTTAGAAAAAATAATAAAATAGTTATTAATTGTGAATAACTTGTTTTAGCATTAAAAATGATTATTTACCAATCCTTACTGTCAATAAGTTCTTTCTTGGAGAAAGTTTTGTGCATGACTCAATGTAGACCAAAGTAGCTTTCTGTTTAATACATAGGTATTGTCTACTAATACATACCTATTTAATACATAGGTATTGTCCACTAAAGAAGCTATTTTTTTGTAAATTAGATTGTTTTGGTTTGAACTCATCCAAGTTCTAGAGATGGGATAGTTGATTAAATACATAATTTTATGGTTTTAATTTTCAGGTCCTTTGTAAAGGGTATGTCAGTGATTATTTAGAGGCTTATTGCTAGATGATTATTAAACTAATTAGTATTGCATATTGAACTAATACTCAAATTTTAAAAGTACGTTTTTCCTGGTAACGTTTCTTCAAGTGTAGTTTTATTTCTTGCACTGTTCATCTTAGGAAGATTCATTTTTTTATTTCTTAGAAATGAGCTAATGAGTTTGCTTGACCCTCATTGGGAGAGAAACAGACCTAGGAATACAAGACACATTTAATGGAAAAGTATAGGACCAGCAAAGTAGAAAATGTTATTATTAGAGGACAGATATTTCATCAAAAGCTGTTCAAAGGGGTAATTTAATTATTTACTTATAATTTATGTTGATACAGAGGGAAATGATTTAACTGTTTTTCTTCTTAAAGTAACCTTTTTCCTTTTACTATTTTAGCCTGCCCAATCAAGAAGTCATAGTTGGACTGACAAAACATGTCAAAAGTCATCTAATATTAATAGTATTTGGAATAGGAACTATTGCCCTAGACTTGAGCTGGACATTGTTTCAGTTGCTACAAAGGTGAAGGAAAATCCAAGTACTGTGGGCATTGAACTAGTGATTAGTACTAAAGGATTAAATCTTCCAAGGAAGTCATCCATTGCAAAAAGACCAAGAAGTGGTATGTATTTTGTTTTTGTGAAACACTAGTGAGAATTGGTCACAGTTTAGAAGCTTTATAGTTTTAGTTCTTACATTTAGGCCTTTGATCCATTTTGAATTAATTTTTTATATGGTGTGAGGTAAGGATCAAGGTTCACTTTTTTTTGTATATGGCAATCCAATTGTTCCAACACCATTTGTTAAAAAGATTATCCTTTTTCCATTCAATTGCCTTGGCACATTTGTTGACAATCAGTTGACCACATATGTGCAGGTCTGTACCATTGGTCTCTTTTCCTGTCTTTATGCCAGACACACTGTCTTGATTTCTGTAGCTTTTATAGTCAATCTTGAAATCTGGTAGTGTAAATCCAGTAGTGTAAGTCCCTAAGTTTGTTCTTCTTTTGAAAAGTTGTTTTGGCTATTCTGTGTTCTTCACATTTCCATACAAATTTTAGAATCAACTTGTCAATTTCTTAAAAAAAAAAAAAAAGCCTGCTGAGATTTTGATTGGGATTTAGTTGAATCCATAGATAAGTTTGGGTAGAACTGACATCTTAATATCAAGTTTTCTGATCCATTTGTTTAAGTCTTCTTTAGTTTAAGTCTTCAGCGATGCTTTGTAGTTTTCAGTGTACAGGTCTTGCACATATGTTGTCAAATTTATCTGTATATTTCAGATTTTTGATGCTGTTGTAAATGGTATTTTTAATTTCAATTTCTGGTTCATTGCTAGTATATAGAAATACACTTGATTTTTGTATATTAATCTTGTGTTTTGCAACCTTACTAAAATCACTTATTAGTTCTAGTATCTCTTTTTAGACTCTCTAGGATTCTCTATGTAGGCAATCCTATCACCTGCAAATAAAGATAGTCTTGCTTCTCCTTTTCCAGTCTGGATACCTTTTATTTCTTTTTCTTGCCTACTGGAACCTCCATTACGGTGTTGAACAAAAGTGCTGAGAATGGAATACTAGGTATTGGGAAAAGGTTTTTTCTTTCCACCATAGAATATGCTTAGAAATGGAAAGAATCCATTTCTTCTCTCTTCCTTCTTTCCCTCAGACATTACATGAATGAATACCTGACAACAAAACCAAAACAAAGCCCTTGCAAACTTTTAGTTCATGCCCTTATCTTTTAAATTTAGGTATAGATTATTCATGTTTGGCCAAAATGTCCTGATTCCTTATGAACCTAAATCTTTTTCATGATAATATCTCTGAACCTTTGTTTCCTCTTCTGAAATGGGAACAATATTGCCTTATCTCACAAATTTTTGTATATGTGATATAACATGAAAAAGCCCTGGTACATAGCAGGTACACTGTACATATTAGTTCCTTCCCTTCTTCTACCATCAAGGTAGGCTTATTCATTTTATGTAGAGAGCTCATCAGTAAATTACCTATGTCAGACTAAGTCTGCTTCGTTATAACTACCATTTATCAATGGATTTTGTCCACAGGCACACACACAAACACAAAAACAAAACAAAAAACAGTAAATGTTTTCCCTCTTTAATGTGACAGCCCTTCATATATTTAGAGACAGCTATTGTGACCCTCCTAAATTTCTTTTGCAAGCTAAAAGTTCCTTATCCAGGTTATGCTTTGGATACAATACAAATTTTTTAATAATTTGTAACTACTACAGTGAGTGGTTGTTGAGATGTGGTCTGCTTACCATAGATCATATTTAGAATTGTGGCACTATTTCAGTCCTTCATCCAGAAGCTGCTTTTACTACTGCAAACTAAGATAACATGAGCTTTTAGTAGTATTCTTGTCATTTTGCAGGCATTTACTGAGTTTATAATCCACCAGTTGCTGTTAAGCCAGGTAGTTATATTTTTAAACTTAAATATGGGTTACATTATCCTTACTGAGGTAATCTTAATTCATTATAATCCATTGTTCTGCCTATTATTTTTTTTTCTTTTTTGAACCTTTATATTGTCTTCTAACATGGGTATTATGTCACCTGGAAATTTGAGAAGTATGGTTCAAGTATGTCTTAAAGTTTCGCTTAAAATATGTATACTAAGTCTATGAATTTCTCCACATAGCTAGTCTAACAACCTTATAAAAAGAAAATGAGATTAGTGTGGTGTGGCTTCTTGGTGAAGCCTTGCTGGGGATCTTACGATGTTTATTTTTTTCCTCTTCTGTAAGAGCTCCCAATTCCCTGCATAATAAACAGATTTTTACAAGTTTACTGACCTATGGGTTTTTTTTACTCTATACATTTTTGAATTTGAGGTATCACCTGGTCTGTAGTATTTTGGCACCCTCAACTGTTTTACCAACTTCTTAGAGTCATGAGCATTTACTCCCATGTGAGTGGAAGCTATTCAGACTGAGAATTAGTTGGACTAATTTAAAGTACCTTAATGCTATCTCTATGTCCTTGCCCATTTCAGCTGTAACATCTTACATTATTTAGTCTTATGATTTATTCTTATACCAATAAAATGCGTTCATTACACAGCAGTCTTCTAGAGCCCCATAGCTATGTAATGAAGATAATAGCTAGAGCACAAATTACAGGACAATCAAATACACCTCAAAAACCGTAACTCAGTGATGGTGTGTATATATAGCTCCTTGAAACATTTTTTTTTAATGTTGAAACAATATTTTTAACCAAACATTAGTTTAATCATACATTTAATTCATTTTTTTTTTACATTCAGAATTAGACCCTTATTGTATAATGAATGTAGAGCCTTACAGAATTGATTGTACCCTGAAATTTTGGTTTAGGTAATTTCACATAAAATAGTACAAATAATTGACATTAAATCATAGCCAATTTTTGAAATCGTAAAACACAGCCAAGGGAATTTTTTTAAGTCATTCTTTTATTTCCTTTTCTGATGCATAGTTTAAAAAAAAATAAGACTTCATCTTTAGGACAATAGGACATGGACTGTGAAACTAAGACCAAATGTCTAACTATGCATGAAATAAAGATTTACAGATAATTTTGTTTTTACTTAGAAGAGCTATCAGAAGATGATCTATTTGGTCAGTATTCTACTTCCTTTACAAAGAAGATCAAGAAAAATAGTTGTGAAGGTGATAAATTATTGAACTCTTCTGAACGGTTTATGCCTGACCTGGTAGATGGAAATACTATTAAAAAAAGCTTAAGCATACCACCTAGGACAAGAAACAAATTTGCAACATTTTTACAGAGAAAAAATGAAGAAAGTGGTGCAGTTGTGGTTCCAGGAACCAGAAGCAGGTATAGTTATATCTAAAGAATGTTGTGTGTCTGTTGTATTATATACTCTGTTGGTATTTATTTTAATTGTCTTGAATAACATTGAATCTAATGGGATAGGTGTAAGACCTGGCTTAATCCAATTACAGTTTTTTATCATGTATTGCTTTAGTTCCACTGTCCCTTGAACTTCTGTTACTTTTGTAATCTCTCCATGGAGAACCAAAATAAGAATTGTAGACCTTACTACATTTTGCATTAGAAAAACTCTGTTACTTTGGGGGTTCCTCCTCCCCCCACTTTGTTTCTATTTTTTTAGTTTCTTTAAGAGCTAAATATAATTTTGCGAAGTATTTTTAGAAATCTATTTAAATGCAGATGACTATGGATTTCTCATATTAATTGATAATCTGATACCATACTAGATGCTGGGTTACAAAAATGAGAGACATAGTTTTTGCTCTTGAGAAACATGCAGTTTTTCGTAGTTGGAGAAGTAGGTCAGTAACAAAATCTTTCCATACAGTGTGGTAAGTACAATGACAAAATCATGCATGAGGTGTTTTGAGGGCATCTAATGCTGAGGCAATGGTTGGAAATGGTGGGAGGGAAGGGATGAGTGTTAGGTGCTGTTACCTAGGTTTAAATGATGAGTGGGTGAAGCAAAGAAGGGAGCCAAATACTTTCCCAGCAGACTCATGCAGCTTGGACAGAGACATGGAGGTGAGCAACAGCACGGAGCATGGGGTTAACTATTTGCTGTTGATCACTGCTATTATTACTTCTGCCACAATGTAAGTTGGGAAAAGGATGAAAAGGGAGCAGAAATGTCGATGATGAGGGAGCAGAAATAAGCAAGCCAGTTCATGAAAGGCTTGTAAGCCAATCTAAGGAACTTGAGTCTTTAGGGGTGATGGGAAACATTTAGAAGGTTTTAATCAGGGGAGGAGTATGATTTGATTCCTGGTTTAGATAGACCACTCTGAACACACTATGAAGAATGGATTCTAGAGGTCCAAAGCTGAGCAGAAAGATTAGTTAGGCTGTTGCCATAGTCCCTGCTAGTGAAGATGAGAATTTGAAGAGTCAGTATAACTTAGGGGTTAGGAATTTGGACTCTGGGGTTAGACCACCTGGATTTGAATCCTGTCCTGTTTACTCATGAGATGTTTGACTTGAGCAAGTTAATTTCTGGGTGCTTCTGTTTTTTCAAGGCTAACAAGTATAACAATCTTAGGATCGTTGATAGAATTAAATTATTACCATAAGTAAAGTGCGTAAAATATTGCCCAACAGATGATAAACATACAATAAATAGTTCTTATTTTATTGACTTCGGATAGTGGTACCACAACTAGAAACAGGAAATTTAAGTGTTAGAAGTTATTTAGGCATGATTTAGTAACTTTAAGAAAGAGAAACTTTATCAGCCCCTGTATTTCTCTAGAAGACTTAGAATGAATATTTTTTATTTTTCAAGTTTAATAAACTGGGTTGCAGCCAGATTTGTCTAACCATGATGATAGGAGAAGGACATGAAGGAATGAACCACTGATAATCCCTAAGCCTCCTTTAGGGGATGTTTCAAACCCTTCTCCCATCAAGTCTTTCCAAGGAAACATTCACAGTACAATGAAATGATCATTTTGATTCTTCCTTTGTTAGTCACCCTCATTAAAAGTGCTTGTTAACAGTGGAATAATGAAGAAGTAGGCCTCAAAAGATGGAAAATAGGGTTCTAGATGATTTATGCTGATTTATACATTCTAGAAAGTTGACTTCTGTCATTCAGAGAAATTTTTGGAACTCGTGTTTTATTTTTCCATTTGGGTGAAAATAGGATTTCATTTCTCTGCCTCTTAGTGCTTCTTTTTCTTTCCATTTAGGTGAGACTAGAATTTCCTTTTTCTGCCTCTTTGGAGACAGCTAATGAGAATAATGTTTGTGTGTCTCTACAGGTCTTGGCTATTAAGTCATTGTGGAAGCTTAATGAAATCTCTGTTTGAAGCTGTAAATAGCTGCTTTATATAGCTTAGTTAGTTGTTTCGCTAAGAAATTGTTCAGAGGACGCATTAAGAAATGCTTGGAGAAATATTTTTTTCTGCATCAACTTCCTGTGAAATAATAATTGGGAGTAAATCTTTGATGTATAATTTTCTGATCTAGATTATAGAGCAATATCTAATAATAATTAGATATTGTTAAATTAGTTTTCTTAGCTGATTTTCAAAGTTCTTTTATGTGTTATTCCTCACAACAGTATTATGAGATATTCAGGTTGGCGTTATTTTCTCTATTTTGGGCTAAGAAATTGAGGCTCTTAGAGGTTAAGAAACTTTCCCAGGGTTGTATAGTATTAGTGATAGGAAAGATTCCTAGTCATAGTTGGCATGGTACCTTGAAAGGAGCACACGATCTTATAGGCCTGGACTTGAATTCTCACTCTATCATTTAATTAGTTGAGTGATCTTTCATATGCCATTTAACTTCCCTGAGCCTCTTTTTTTAACTATAAAATATGGATGATCATATGCATAAGACTGTTTTAAGACTAGCAGAAGTTATATATATCAGACACCTGGCACAGTGCCCAGTCACTAATATATATGCCAGTGGTCATTCCCACCCCATTCTTTTTAATATAACATAACAGGAGGTATTAAATATGCAAAAGATTGTCTCCAATCTGTTTGCTTTTTGGAAGTCTGTTTTAAGTCTTATCTTTATTATATAGATACTTATCCTAGAATAATGCCTATTTATTTTCTCAGATCTAGAAATATAATTATCAGTTAAGTCACACCATAGGCTGTTTGGAAAGAAACAGCTGTGAACTAGGAGGGGTTCTAGGTTTTAATTCTGTTCTTTAGTTGATTAATTTTATAACCTTGGGCTCTGTTACTCAAACTTCTCTTACCTACGAAATAATACATAGAAAAATGTTTGGATATCATAGGGGTTATTGTTTGCTTAAAAGGGAGCTGATGTTTCTTACTCAGTGAAAAACCAAGTAAGACTTTTCCTTTTACATGCTGCTTCCTTCCTGCCCTGTACCCACACACATCAGCTAAGGGTTTGATGTAAAGATAAGAGAGGATATTTACTCTCCAGCATTTAGTAAATATTCTATTTAATCATCTTGGATTTGAACTAATGCTTATTAATGAGGTAAATTCTCTTTAAGTTTCATATTTAGCTGATCATACACTCTAGGAGTTTATTTTTAAACCTAAAAACACTCCTTGAATACATCCTTCCCAGTAATGATACTGATCTTTGTTTCATTTATATTGGGGTTTTTTTGCGGTACGCAGGCCTCTCACTGCTGTGGCCTCTCCCGTTGCGGAGCACAGGCTCAGTGGCCATGGCTCACGGGCCTAGCCGCTCCGCGGCATGTGGGATCTTCCCGGACCAGGGCATGAACCCGTCTCCCCTGCATTGGCAGGCGGACTCTCAACCACTGCGCTACCAGGGAAGCCCTATATTGGAGTTTTTAAAAGTGATTTTTTTAAAGCTGCTACCCTGAATAAGTAATACCTCTTTAGTAATACAGAATTGAATAATTGATTTGAAAGTCTTAAACTCAATATTTAAATTAGTGTAGAAGTTTACAGGGTATATAAAAAGCTTGGTAGATTAGTATACTACTACAAGTTCCCAGATGGCTTGCTACTACTAGGAGGTAAGCTAAGTTGAGGGGAAAATGGCTAATTTATTTTGCTTTTACAAAATAAGAGGCCATAGTTATAAAGTGTCCTTTCTGTTGCATATTTCTATATCTGTTCAAATATTTGAGTATCAGCCATGTGTAAAATCTATTTTGCCTTTATGAAGTTAATATATTTATGAGATTTTTTTAAAAGAACCATTTTTCCATTATGAATCTTGTCACCTTTGTGAGAAAACTCTAAAATACTTCTGCATTCTTTCTGTTGTTTTTTCTGTTAGGTTTTTTTCCAATTCTCTGGGTTCTGCTGACTGTATATCAAAGAAAGCAAGCAGCCAGTCTCTAGATGAAACTGCTGTCACAGATAAAGAAGCCAGTGTAAATGAGTCAGATTGTCTAGATGGCAAGAAGTTGTTAGATATCAGTGTAGCACATAATTCAAGTGAGCATATTCCAGATGATGTGACTGTGATTGCTGAAGAGTCTCAGTCTTTTAAGACCAGCAGATTCACGAGGACCATCTCACCACCTACCTCGGGTACACTAAGAAGTTGTTTCAGTTGGTCTGGAAGTCTTGGAGAGTTTTCAAGAACACCAAGCCCCTCTCCAAGCACAGCATTGCAACAGTTCCTTAGAAAGAGTGATTCTCCCATCTCTCTGCCTGAGAATAATGAGCCGTCTGATGTATCTCAGTTAAAGAGTGATGAGTCAAGTGATGAATCTCATCCCTTACATGAAGTGGATTGGTCTTCACAGTCTCAGGAAAGCATGGACTTATCACCACACAATTTAAATGCATCAAAACTTTCTCAGCCTTCTAGTAAGGATTTAGATTCAGAGGTAAGTCACATTATGAAGCGTTTGTTTTCAAATTCATATGTAAGAGAAAATAGGGTGTTTATCAGACAATTGAGGAAATTTTGCCTAATTATGGAAATAATTGATTGTTTTAATTTT
Organism: Lagenorhynchus albirostris; assembly: GCF_949774975.1. Classification (NCBI taxonomy): domain Eukaryota; kingdom Metazoa; phylum Chordata; class Mammalia; order Artiodactyla; family Delphinidae; genus Lagenorhynchus; species Lagenorhynchus albirostris. The sequence continues at coordinate 29,285,504 of NC_083096.1, read as the reverse complement.
TCATTCTAGATCTTACTGTGTAGAAAGTTCATGTTTTATTCATCTGAAGGGCTTCTCTGTATTTTAGACTCTTATACATTTAATCTAACTATATTTCTTGAATCACTGTGTTCCATTGATAGGTGTCTCAAGTTGTGGAACACTTAAGACCTAAGCAGAATGATAAGCTTCATGAAAAGTTATTATAAATTTAATATTTAAATCCTTAATATACTCTTGAATTCAGACAACATTTGAAACCTTATAATGAAATGGCCCTGTTAATGGGATGGTGTTCATCGTAAGTTTTAGTACTTCAGAAATACATTTTTTATTTACTCTTACTATTCTTTTTGCAGTTCCCATTTATGACAAAACAAAATAGTAATACAAGTGATTTTATGTTATTCTGTGTAAATTAATAAAAGCATCCTAGCCATTTTTTTGATTTGTAAAATATCTTTATCCTTACTTAAGTAAAATCAAAGCTCCAGATAAGTACTGCTCATAAGACCCAGTGACATCATATTTTAAAATGACATGATGTCATAATAACATTCTTTAATCTGAGTTATCTTAAATTTATCAATTTAACATACTTCATTTTATGTTCACAACTACAGTTACCAAGTTGTAAGAACAATTACAGCCTTGGTAATATTTGACAGAACTTTGAGGTCTGATAATCCTGAATATTAAACATCTAATAAATCAGTATATCTTGTGTTTATAAAAAGGAAAGTATTTTATTCAAGTTCCTAAAGGAAACTTGAGTTGTATTGGACTCAAAGACAAAAGCCTAGTTACAATATGGAAGCAAATTGTTTTCATTTGGAGAAAGCGGAAATCAATTAATATATTCAAATCCAAAATCCATTCCATGTAGTGTTTTTTAAGTAAGTATGCCAAACCAAGCCCTTGAGGCTTTTGCTTTTCTTTTCCCATTCACTCACTTTGCCTTCAGTTTATCCATACTGTTCTAGAAGACTGTTTCTTTTAACATGAGCCTCCATTTTTGTTTGTTTGTTTGTTTGTTTGTTTTTTGCGGTATGCGGGCCTCTCACTGTTGTGGCCTCTCCCGTTGCAGAGCACAGGCTCCGGACGCGCAGGCTCAGCGGCCATGGCTCATGGGCCCAGCCGCTCCGCGGCATGTGGGATCTTCCCGCACCGGGGCACGAACCCGTGTCCCCTGCATTGGCAGGCGGACTCTCAACCACTGCGCCACCAGGGAAGCCCTGAGCCTCCAGTTTAATGTCATCTTTTTCATTTTCCACATCTTACTGCATTTTTCTCATGGTACCATTTGGGTACCATCACAGTTGCTATTTCTTGAACATCTTTCTTTAAAAATCACTGTCTATTTGTGAGGATACTTTCAGGTCTGCTGAGCTCCTTTCGGGTGTTCTTGTTCCTTTTCCAGCAGACATCTTCCTGCTTTACTAACTTTGTAAAGCTTTTAGCATGTTTTACTGAGAAACCTTACCAGCTCACAGCCTATGGGCTCATGATGCTGACAGAACTCTCCACACTTCTGTCTTCGGGGCTAGCCATTTTTGTGATTATCAATTATAGAAACATAAATTCTCTCCCCTCAAAAACAAACAGACTAAGAATCATTCATTAAGTCATCTCTTGCCACCAGATGTGGTAAATTCCTCTTTGGATAAATGAATTAATTGTCAAACAATTGGGACAATAGCAGGTAACATAAAAACTGTGTAATCTTTCTTTATTCAGAAAATGTTTTAGAGAGCCACAGTGCGACTGGGGCTTCATTTTGAATATCAGGTTTTACTGTATGGTTCTGAAGAAAATGCATTGGAGACTCTTCCACTGGTGGTTCACTGTGAAAAGCAACAACCATGTATTCTATGTATACTGAGTTCATTAATGGTATTGGAGATTAATTAATCTTAGGATCTTACTCTTGATCTTTATTTTAAGAAATGATATAGCCCAGAGTCATCACTACCATAAGCAAGAAATGTTAGAGTTTCTGTAAGTTACAATCCAAATTAATGGAGTATTTTTCACTTTTGGATTGTTTTAAATATATAATACTATGTAGAATCCTAAGATAAATATTTAAAAAAAAAAAACCTCTTGAAAAATGCAGAAATGTAAAGCCTTCTGAATTTGCATTCATTGTCCTTTTTTATTTGACTTTTGTGGGAATCCAGATAATTCTGTCTATAGAAAAGTCTTACATGATGGGATTGGGGTGTAGAGAGTAGGTCTTAAAAGTCTTTGCTGAAGGTAACTGTGCATTTGATACAGTGCTACTCTACTTCTTGAAAGTATATGCCTTTTTTCTCTTTAATGTTGAACATGTTACACAATGAAAAAGAGATGTAGAACTATACTGGTTCAACCTTTTGTAGCTAGTAATTTATGAAAACTATTAGCCAAGTTTACAAATGATGTTACAGCAGGAGACTTTTTTTTTTAACAAGAGAACACTTTTATTTATTTACTTTCCAAAAAGTTTAAATCCTTGAAGGGGTACAGCATCACGTGGATTCTGTGTCCAATGGCTTTAGCAGGAAGATTGCTTCAGAATTTGTCATGAACCCCATGCCATTGTTTCCATGAGCATGAGTTATTTTTCCCTAGATTACTCTGGTTTTGTTGAGTTTGCCACCATGAGTTACAGTGTTGTTCTTTGCTTTGTACACATAAGCATACCTCTTGCATAGATAGAAGTCAGTTTCATCTCAAGCATAAACACCTTCAATTTTAAGAAGAGACCTGTGTGCTTCCTCTGGTTCTGGAGACTCTGCTTATAGGTTTTTTTTTCTTTCTTTCTTTTTTACTTTGGGGCAATGTGGGATGCATGAAAATTTCAAGTATAGTCTTCCATTGCCTGAAGCAGTTGTAGATTCTGGATAATATCACAATATACCAGACACTGGGTTGGCTTTAACATTATGTGACACAGCTTGTGCCTTGCTCACAGTTTGGAAGGGGATACACAGAACATCCAGTACAAAGATGACCTTGAACATGGATTTTGTTATAGGATCCAGGTCCCCAACATTGCAAACTTGGCAGGAGGAATTGAGATCTATCATGTCAGTATGGTTTAATCATGGCAGGAAAGACTCAGTGAAAATTACTCTTATATGTTTGGACCTGAAGTGATTAAGAAATGAATCACTGCAGCCATCTGTCCATTAAAAAGGAGGGCAGCAAATGCTTGGCATGTCTTTTTTTTTTTTCTTTCTCCCAAGACAGTGATCTCCATGTTGTGGGGTTTTTTTTGTTTTGTTGAGGTTTTACAATATTGTATTAGTTTCTACTGTACAGCGAAGTGGAGTTCCCTGTGCTATACAGCAGGTTCTTATTAGTTATCTATTTTATACGTATTAGTGTATATATGTCAATCCCAGTCTCCCAATTCATCCCACCACCATCCCCCATGCTTATAGTTTTTTTTTTTTTGCTTATAGCTTTTTAATTTATATTTTACATAGTTTACTTCTTCAGCTGGTTTTCTTTAGTGAAACTAGCAAACACCATTCTTTCCACATTAGATTAATTTTCTTTTATTCTATTTCATGCTTTTTATACTTTTATTCTTCTGATAAATTACATTTTATTTACACTGATTTTCTCAATTTACTTGTTTTATGTTTTGTTGAATATTGGTCAGTTGTCATAAAAATTTGATAGTAAAAATCTAAGTTTGCTTTATTTTTTCATCTCGGGGATCTAGGAATCTGATTGCAATTTTAAGTCACTTGATAATCAAGGTAATCAGAAATCCAAGCTATACTTATTTCATTTTTCGAAAAAAGGCACGCTTCTAAGGAACAAGGTAAAACACTTACTTAAATTACTTTTAAATTTCAGAAGCAGCTCATGCTTATTACCAGGCAATAAGAAATATAAGCAAAATTAAAAATCAAAATGCCTATATTCTTATTTACACAAAATGTCTACCTTCAAACCATCCAGAACCATATTTGTGCATGATTTGTAGGTGTTTAAATTGTGAAACCTGCTATTTTTCTCTTACAGTATAAAGAACTTTTTCTATGTACTTACATAACATTACTTATAATGAATAAAATATGCCATTGTATGGGTTTAGCTAATGTTTGTCCTTTACCCTAAAAATTTTTGCTGTAGCAAAGAGTACTACAACGAAGATTTTGTTGGTAAATATTTGAGTACTGTACACATTTTTGATTTTTTCGTAGGGGTGAATTCTATGGAGTGGTATTACTGGTCCAAAGGCATACATGGTTTAAAGCTTTGATGTATATTGCAAAAAGGCATTCTAGAAATTGGGTACCTGATGAGCCAAGCTTTTTTTTTTTATCAAACTCTGTAAATATATGTGTGACTGCATAGTGAAAGCTTGTAAGTTAAAGCCTATTTTATATATTAAGTGTTCTTGCCTGTAAATATCAAAATACTAATTCCTGACTTAAAAATGGGCAAGGGACATGCACAGAAATCACAAAAGAAAAAGCACAAATGGCTGATTAACATATAAAAAGCACATTCAACCTTATTAGTAATCAATGCAAATCAAAGTAATAAAATATAATTTCTTACCTCTCATTTTTCCAAAAAAGTTTTTAATTTACTCATTTTATAAGAGTATAGTGAGATGAATAATCACATGTTTAGGAGAGTAAGAATTGTTGTGCCATTTCTGGAAAGCAATTTGAAAGAGTTGAAATAATTTAACCCAGTAAGTGCATTCTAAAACTTGAGCCTAAGGAGATAATGAGAGTTTAAATACAAGAGCACTTATTCTTGCATTGGTTGCAATAATGAAAAATTGGGGGAAAAAATCTAAATATCTAGAAATAAGAGAGTGAAATACATTAAATACGTTGTTGGTTTTAGCTCTTGGCTGGTAGATATATAGGTGAATTTTTTTTCTTTGTTTTCTCATGTTCTTCTATAGTGAACCTATATTATTTTTCTTATATTTATACAAGAAAACTATATTCATATAGTTAACATATTATTTTCTTACGCATATTTTTAAAAGCATAAAACCTTTACAAAAATTTTAAATAAATGGCCTGGCATATCTATTTGAAAGAAAGTCCCCATCTCATACTATATAAATATAAAACTGAAAGATAACAAGGATATGAATGTAAAATATGTAAATATAAGATTCTTTTAAAAATCTTTAAGTGAGAAAGGCTTTTTCAAACACATACTGTCTTGGAAAGATGTCCATATTATTTTTGAATGAAAAGGGAAACCATGCTATTAAACAATATTAAACACAATAAATAGCATGGTGTTTTTGTTTGCTTAAATGCTGGAAAATACACACACGTGTGTATGTTTGTACAATCATAGTAAAATGTCTGGAAAGATACCAAAATTATTCACAATGATAGGATTAGAGATTTAGAAAGTACTTTCTCAAAAGGAGTTATATTAAAGATGATGGTTTAATGTCCTCAAAAGAAGGACATTAAACCATCATCTTTTTATTATTTTTATTCTTTCTGTCAGATTTTCATTGTCAGTGTTTTAACTGTCACTTCTGTTTTGGTGACAACTCCCCGGATGAACCTTCCTTCTTGCTCCCTAATATCCAAATTCAGTATCTAAAATCAAACTCATATTTTTTTAACCTCTAACCAGTACTTCTCAGAGCATTTTTATCAGTTACATAAAATTATAATATTTGTTCTACGTCACTTAGTTTCAAAATCTTACGGTTGTCCTCTTTCCTTATAACCTCCAGTTGGATCCTTCTTTTTCAGGGGTTAAAGAAAAACAACCAAATAACTATACCTATCTAAATCCTGTTTCTTTCTTTGTCTTATTTCTTGCTCTCCCTTTTCCCATCACCAACATCCTAATTCAAGATTTCATCTTTCATGTGTGAGTCCTTCCATTCTTTATACACCCTCTACTAGATTCATTAATTTTTTTTTAACATCTTTATTGGGGTATAATTGCTTTACAATGGTGTGTTAGTTTCTGCTTTGTAACAAAGTGAATCAGTTATACATATACATATGTTCCCATATCTCTTCCCTCTTGCGTCTCCCTCCCTCCCACCCTCCCCATCCCACCCCTCCATGCTGTCACAAAGCACCGAGCCAATATCCCTGTGCCTTGCGGCTGCTTCCCACTAGCTATCTATCTTACTACGTTTGTTAGTGTGTACATGTCCATGACTCTCCCTCGCCCCGTCACTGCTCACCCTTCCCCCTCCCCATAACCCCAAGTCCGTTCTCTAGGAGGTCTGCATCTTTATTCCTGTCTTACCCCTAGGTTCTTCATGACATTTTTTTTTCTTAAATTCCATATATATGTGTTATCATACGGTATTTGTCTTTCTCTTTCTGACTTACTTCACTGTGTATGACAGACTCTAGGTCTATCCACCTCATTACAAATAGCTCAATTTCGTTTCTTTTTATGGCTGAGTAATATTCCATTGTATATATGTGCCACATCTTCTTTATCCATTCATCCGATGATGGGCACTTAGGTTGTTTCCATCTCCGGGCTATTGTAAATAGAGCTGCAATGAACATTTTGGTACATGACTCTTTTTGAATTTCGGTTTTCTCAGGGTATATGCCCAGTAGTGGGATTGCTGGGTCATATGGTAGTTCTAAGATTCATTAATTTTAAAGCCTTGTTTTATATTACTACACTCCTACTATCCAAAAAAAAAAGCAACAAAATTTTAATGGCTCCATATTTCACACAGCATAAAAATCAAGTCAGACAAAGACAGATATCATATAATATCACTTATTTGTGGAATCTAAAAAAAAAAAATGATATAAATGAACTTATTTACAAATCAGAGATAGACTCACAGACATAGAAAACAAACTTATGGTTACCAAAGGGGATAGCGGGGGCAGGGGTGGGGAGATAAACTAGGAATTGGGGATTAACATACCTACTACTATATATAAAATGAATAAACAACAAGGACCTATTGTATAGCACAGGGAACTATGCTCAGTATCTTGTAATAACCTATAATGGAAAAGAATCTGAAAAATAATATATATATGATATATATGTATATATAACTGAGTCACTTTGCTATACACTTGAAACTAACACAATGTTGTAAATTATACCTCAATTAAAAAAATCAGTGGATTCAACTTAAATGTCAGTAGAGATCTGTTTAAGTAAATTATGGCACATTTATACAATGGAAAAAAAACAGGCAACCTATTCAAAACAAAATTCAGTTCTACATGTGAAATGGAAAAATCTCCAAGATACATTGTTAAGTAAAATCAAGATATATTAGGCAAGAAAAACAAAGTACATGACATTTTGTAGTATGCTGCCAGTTGTGTGTCGGGTGTATGTGTGTGTGTATGTGAATGAATTCAGTGGTTGTACAGGAAACTGGTAGCAGTGACTGCCTAAAGGCAGTGAGGGAGTAAGGGAGACTCACTTTTCTGTCTGTTCTTTTATACTCTTGATTTAGTGCCAGGTACATGTATTACCTGGTGAAAATATTATGATAATTTTTGTAGACGTTTATAAGCACACTTTTGCACATCGATTTTAGGTTATTTTTTGTTCCAGTGTATAAATAATAGTTTGAAATTAAATAAAGGTAGTTGCTTTAACAGAATAGTATTAAAACAGGCATTTAATCTTCAGGTTCCTGGGCTGTATAAATCTAGTTCTGTGGACAGTCTTTCTACAACCAAGATCAAACCTTTAGTACCTGCCAGAGTCAGTGGGCTGAGCAAGAAGCCATCAAGCATCCATAAGAGAAATCATCATAATGCCGAGAACAAGCCAGGATTGCAGATAAAAATCAATGAACTCTGGAAAAATTTTGGATTTAAAAAGTGAGTTATCTTGTAACTTATTCTAAAATGATAAATATTTTTTTCTGTAATTTCAATCCCTGTCTCCTCTTTCTATTTTCATATGAATCAACTTCTTTTTCTCTTACCCTAAGAAAATTATTTTCCTCTAGTCCCTTTAACTGACTCTTTGTAGGAATATTTAACTTCAGTTTCTGTACCTTCTTTTAGTGAAAACGTGGCAAACTAAAAACCTCAGTTCTCAATCTGGCTTTGGGGACTCTCTGTCGTTAAGCAAATTACTTTTCCAGGCCTTAAGTGTCTTATTTTTCTTTCCTTCTGAATGTTGTTGTAGACATGGGAAGGTAACGCTCTATGGTACTTCTGGATTTAAAGCAGTTTGTTTCCCTAAATTATCACATCTAAAATGGGAAGAATCAATGAGTTTATATGATGAATTAACCAGATTTCTAATGTATGTAGCAAACACTGTTTTAAGAGAATTGACCCTCTATATATCTACATTTTTTGAACCAAATTGCATCTGTTAGACAACAAAATTAGCCACAAAGTAGCATAGATTTATAATTACTTTATTTTCTGGTTCTTATTAATGCAAATGTACTAAGAATAAACACAAAGAGAAAGGGAGGGAGGGAAGCGGGGAGGTGACTTACATGGGATGATAAGATTAAACCTTACCTAATAGAAATGTTATCACAATCAGATGAGATAGTATGAGTGGAAACACTTTGTAATAAGTGCTGGACAATTATGTTTTTACTTTACATTGTGTTAAGTCTAGATTAAACCATATAGCAGCAGTTCTCAAACTTTTTTTTTTAATATTTATTTATTTATTTTGGCTGTGCCAGGTCTTAGTTGTGGCACACGGCATCTTTTTTAGTTGCAGCATGCAGGCTTCTTAGTTGCAACATGCGGGCTTCTTAGTTGCAGCATACGAACTCTTAGTTGCGGCATGCATGCGGGATCTAGTTCCCTGAACAGGGATCAAACAGGGATCAAAGCTTTACTCAGTTCTGCTTTTGGATTATCCGTACAAATGTCAGCACGGTAAGAAAGGCAGATAAAGTCTAAATATTATTATGAAAATAGTTTTGATCTTACAAACCCCCTGAAAGTGTCTTGGGAATTTTTAGGCATCTGTGGATCATACTTTGAGAACTGCTACTAAAGTGAAATTAAGGGTGCAACAGTATTCTTAAATGCCTTTTAGAAAAATAAGACTTAATTACTCCTGTTGGAATTTTGTTGACAGGACATAGAATCAGTTTTGTTATCTTCATGATAGGATTAATTTTTATAGACATAGAACTTCCTTCCAAAAGTTGGAAGACTGGGAGGAGTAAAAAGATAGGGCTTAAACATTTGTTTATGCTTCACTCATGCTGGTCCTCAGCCAGACTTGAGAAGGGTTCTAGAGAGAAAAGAACTAAAGTTTGTTTACTGGAACCATTCTGCCTTAGCTAGTTATATTTAGTAGTGGCTTGGCACCTACTTTGAAAGGTGATTTAGAAAGCAGTCATGGGTACTAAGAAGCAAAACTTAAATTTTATTGGGCATACTCAGAGGAGAACCTGAATGTATCATATAATAAATTGAGACAAATTATACAGTAGAGGATTTTATCCTCTTTACATACCTCTCTTTTGTCCAGGTAGATTATTTTCGAATAAACACTACCCTAAAAACACCCAATAAATTCATTTTATTATATTATCTTTTGCAGAGATTCTGAAAAGCTTCCTTCTTGTAAGAAGCCAGATCCCCTGTCTCCAGTCAAAGATAACATCCAACTAACTCCAGAAGAAGAGGATATATTTAACAATTCTGACTGTATGCGTGTTCAGAGAGCAATATTCCAATAAACACGGGCAGCTGGGAAGCTATTGCCTGCAAGAGAATCTCTATCAATTTCATGTCCTGTTTGAGAATGAAGCAGTTATCAGTATGAAAGACTTGTTCTTAGATCTATGATATTTATTTTTAAAGAGTACATTTTGTATATTAACTATGTAACTGTTTTTGTTCAGCTTATTATATTTTCATAAGAAGCTAACTAGAGAAATAATTTTGGTTTTGACAGGTTTTTGAAGTTTTAATGTTAATTGAGCAAGTCCCTTGGAACTTACAAAAATCTACTCTAAAGATTTCTGTAATGTTGTCAAGTACAAGGATGGTAAATGGAAAACCACAATTCTGTGGTCATTTTGTACTAGAGGAAATTACTGTGTTTCTTTGAGCTATAGTTTTTTCACCTGCCTTTCCTGTCTGTCTTTCAGGGTTGAATTGGATATACAGTTGCTGAGATGGGAGGGGTAGTTGGAAGGGTTAAAGATCTTGCATAAATGGGCAGTGCTCTGTTTTCCCTGAAGAGTTTGGTTGGGTTACAGATTGACAGTAAAAGAAAATTGGTTTCAGCATCATATGGAAGGCACTACTTCTTATATCATTAATATTCTTAAACTTCAAAATAGCCTATTTCTCTTATATGTCTTTTTTGAAGTGTGGGCTAAAAATTCCCTAACGTATATTTAAAACTAATATCCTAGGTGCAATGTAAAATGCTAAAGCTGCAGGGTCTGTGATGTGTACATACTCTGCAAAGAAATAGATTCTTGGAAAGAAAACCAGCTATGCAAGTGAAGATCTGAAGTAAGGAAGTGAAGTAAGTGACAATCTGACAGGAAGTAAAGGAATTGTAAAAGTGTCTGATATAGAGGATAAAGGAAAGGGATCCAGAGCATTTTAATTTTTAAGTGAGACTTAGTAGAGGAGGTCAGAGTGGAACAAAAAACGTAACATTGTAAGAAACAGCATAAAAATGTTAAAAGGGGAAAAAATTTTTTAAAAAAATCTGGAAAAGATCAAATACAAAGAACAAAAGCAAATTTGAACTTTCTGTGAATGTTTCCTGTTATAGAACAAATTAAGAAAGGGAAGATGGTAGCAGTGCTGTAGTTTGTCAATCTCCGAACCGTCGCATAGCAGCAACTGGATAGCAAAGTCAAAATACTAATGAACAACATTACAACAAATTTAGATGGCATCATATACTTAAATCCTGAAATATAAGTGGGTGAAGACAAGCTACCAAAAGCCACAAGATCACAAAGTGGTACTGGCGTCTATTTGGGAGAAGTAGAGCATGGCAATAGGGCATCTAATGGACCTGAGAACAGAACTTAAATAGAATGATTATTGAAACACATAGCAGGCCAAGTTGCAAACAGCCGTTTGAAACTAGGAGACGCTTTGAGCATTCCAGTGGTGAGTGAGTGCAGGAGACCTACAGTAATGTCTGAAGGAATGAAGCAATGTAGTCCATATGAACTTTTGAAATGATTTGCCATATTTGTCAAGGCTCCACAGAAGAGAAACTGCTGGCTGTAAAACCAAAATTGAGCAGGAGAGTGACAATAGACACAAAGGAAGATAAGGTTAAATACAGTGAAGGGAGGAATTGTTGACCAAGAAGTCTCAGCAGAATGCTGTTTTTGTTTTTGAACACTGAAAACAAAAACAAAAACCACCAACAACAAAACAGCTGAGGTTGAGAAGGTCCCATGACCCATGCCTCCTCAAAGTTAAAGAAAATTATTTTTACTTAAAAAGAAACCACATAGGGCTTCCCTGGTGACACAGTGGTTGAGAGTCCGCCTGCCGATGCAGGGGACATGGGTTCGTGCCCCGGTCCGGGAAGATCCCACATGTCGCGGACTGGCTGGGCCCGTGAGCCATGGCCGCTGAGCCTGCGCATCCGGAGCCTGTGCTCCGCAACGGGAGAGGCCACAACAGTGAGAGGCCCGCGTACCACAAAAAAAAAAAAGAAACCACATAAAAGTTTTTAGATCAATCCCTTACAAAATTGATTTAAAGGAGTCAAGAGCAGAATAACATCTTTACGAATAATGAAAATCTACCAGAAAGGTCCCCAGAGCAGATCAAAACCAGTCTATTTCAAAATGTGCTAGAAGTTATTAAGAAAATAGTGTAGGATATGAAGGAAATTTAGAATTGGAAAAACTCAGAAGAAAAAAAAAAAAGATAAGCTCAGGAAAGGATTAGAAAAAAATTTCGGAAATTAAGGCTAAACTAGAAGGAACACAAGCAAATAAACATACAGATAGATGATGCCTTAAAAGAAATAGGTAAAAATCAAAACAAAATGGAAAAAAAACACTTTAAAAGAGTAGGAAGTGACAGATGTTGAAGATGAGGCAGAAGGTCCAATATAAAGATAATAGGAGTCTCTGAAGAAAAAAAACCCTATTTTCAGAAAACGTTAATTTTTAAAAGATTTGAAACAATATTTTTTAAATGCACTATTATACCCAAGATTATTGATCCCAAACTGCCAACACCAAGACATAAGTGACAACAAGTTACTTTAAAGAAAGGAAAAATCCTCTGGGTAGGCAAGAACAGCAAGTGACATGTAAGAAAAAAAAAAGATGATCATCACACTTTCCACAATTATTCTTTATACATGAAGAAAATGGAGTAACTTGTTAAAGATACTCAAGAGAAAATGTAAGCAAAGGCTTTTATGTTCAACAAAATCAACTTTCAATTATAAAGGGCACAAACTTATCCATCGAACAAGAATTTGGAAAATACTGCTCACTAAGCTCTTCCTGAGGAATCAGAAAATAACTGAAATAGAGAAACAGCACCATAAAGATTGGTGGTGACCATCAAACATAGTGACTTGTACAATTAAAAATTTGGGAGCTAAAGGGCAGAGTATGATATGCAATGGCTGTATGTCCAGATGACACAGGTAGTATAAATACAGAGGAGAGATCATATGCAAAACATTTGGTTTAGCTCGTAGTAGTAGTCTGATATTGTTATTTTAGGACCATTCTGTATATAATGTGGGATAGAATAAATGAATATTTATGGGATATTTTAATTCATCCCCAATTTTCTTGAGAACCAGGATTTTTAATGTCTAGAGAAAGGAGATACAGATAAAATACAGAACAGGTTAATTTTTTTTAATGTAGTTATAAACTTGGGAGTACTGATAGAGACTTATGAATGTATATACACACATACTGTATATATACATGTATATACATATATATATACACACTGAAGAGACCCAGAAAAAAAATCCAGTACCAATGAGCATCCCTATCACTCAACTTGTAGTCTTAAAATACAATTTTTCACCAAAAGAAATGAGAGCTTCTTGGAAAAATAGTCTGGAAAAGAAGTGTAAAAGACAAGCCTGGGATATCTTGTTAAAACAGAGCCTTTACTGACTACTAATGTAATTTCAAAATGATTAAGGAGACACCTGAAGAGGCCCCCACTGTCCAAACATGGGAGAATTTGATCTTGAAAAGATAATTGTTTACTGGAACCCATCATAAGCATTTTTAAAAATTGGTCACCTTCAGAGGATGATAGGATATCAATTCATTATCTTGAATATGGGAAAATAAAAGAAATATCAGGCATTTTCCCTGTCTGTACTGTACCAATGGGTAATAAAACAAGATAAATCTATTTTTACTGTTCTAATAATGAAAAAGATAATATCACCATTTTGCAACCCCCGGTGGATTAATGGATTTAGGCTTTGAGCATCAGCTGCTATTAACATCATAACCAGACATTTTATGTTTCATAATGAAAGAACTCAGCATCCTCTGTAGTCTTGCCAAGGGATTGGAGATGAGTCTGATCATTCCTCTGGATCCAGCTGCCGAAGTGCAGGAAATACAGAGGACAGAGGAACATGTGGGACTGCAACATGAGTGTGCAATTAGCAAAATCCAGTCTGCAAGAAACTACAGGTTAAATGCCCTTGGATTCTCAACAGATAAATTGTAAGGAAGGGGATGGAGAGGAGAATTCCATATTAAAAAAAAGGACAGGGCTTCCCTGGTGGTGCAGTGGTTGAGAGTCCGCTTGTCGATGCAGGAGACACGGGTTCGTGCCCCGGTCCGGGAAAGTCCCACATGCTGCAGAGCGGCTGGGCCCGTGAGCCATGGCCGCTGAGCCTGTGTGTCCGGAGCCTGTGCTCCGCAACGGGACAGGCCACAACAGTGAGAGGCCCGCATATCAAAAAAAAAAAAAAAAAAAAAAAGACACAACTAAACTAGATTATTTAGGGATGCACACTCTGGTGATTAAACAATAGAGAAATATAAAGAAGTGATAACTATAAAATTTAGGGTGGTGGTTACAGGGGGTGGGGTGGTTGGACATTGATATTAAAGCAAAGCACATGGAAGAGATTCTGGGAATTGCTGGCAAAGTTTTAGTTCCTGGGTGGTGTATTTTATGACAGTTTGCTTATAATAACATAACTTACTAGGCTATCCATATCATAAAGTAAAATGTTGGCCTTATAATTTATTAAGCCATTTACTTGTTTTGTGTGGTCTTTCATATTTTCTGTTTTACAGTAATTTTTAATAGTATTAGTATTCCATCAAATTGAAAATGTAATTGATTATAAGATGCATCATTATTTTATGTACCATTGGAAAAAAACTCCATCAACTTTAAGGTACACACTATTCTCAAAAATGTTAAAATGTGTACCTTAGGATATAGGAACGGCAGCAATTCGATGCCACATATCCTGTCCCTCGTGCACAAAATCAAGCAACAATCCTTATTTCCCAAAGTTAACTCTGGGCAATTGGCACCAGACAGCCTCTGATCTTAAAAGACATGAAGCACAGCTGAGGGAAAGGTGAGGTTCAATGCTGAAAAGAAGGGATAAAGTGAAAATAAACTGAGCAGTAGGATTCCCAGTCCCACTTCCCTATGTAGTTCCCATTCTCTCTTTTGGGATTCCAATTGCACATGTTAGACTGCTCAAAATTGTCCCACAGCTATTAGGGCTGTTATGATTACTTTCTACTCTGTTTTTGTATTTCAGTTCGGGTAATTTCTATGAACCCATTTTCTAGTTAACCAACTCTTTCCTTGAGCTTTTTGTTTTTATTTCTAGCATTTCTAACTTACAGTTTCCATTTCTCTACTGACATTCCCCCAATCTGCTAATGCACGTATTATCTGTATTTTACACAAGGCATATTACCTATAGTTATTTTAAATACCTTTTCTGGTATTTCTAATATCTGGGTCATCTCTGAGTCTGGTTCTGTATCTTGTGTCTTGACATTGTTTTCTTTTTCCTTGTTTTGTGTGTGTGTGTGTCTCATATTTTTTGATTGATTTGCATGCCATATGTTGATATAGAACAGTAGTGACTGAAGTAAATGATATGCCTGGAAATGGGCATGCCTCTTCCACTAGGGGTTAGAGTGTGACATTGTAAACTCTCATCAGGAGTTTAACTGGTTTGGGTTTGTTATTGCTATGACAAGTGCACCACTGACTTCAAATTCCTCTAGCGTGGTGCTAGCGTTTTTAGTTTTGTTTGTTTTTCAGTGTTCCTGCTCTATCCTCAGTTTTTAGCCTTCCTCATGCACTTGTGCCTCATAAGGGGTCTATCTCCAACCCCTCACCCCTCTGCAGCAATAGACTGTTGTTGCTTGTTACTTGTTGCTTGTTTAATGACTTGATGCAGGCTGAGGGTAATGTAAAACTATGTCAATTATATTTGACTTTACAATCCATTACAGAAAGTGTTATCCACCTTTGTTTCTCAACCCCCAGCAAGTTCCTGGCAATATGGTCAGCATTCCACATTCTTATTAAATGACTTACGGCTACCAGGCACTGTATATTGTATAGCACCTGAAGTCTCTCTAAACACAATGTCAGTGTTTAACACCTGTTGACTCATGGTTTAGGGGAGGCAGAAGATAACTGAATTCCAGATAGGGATCAGAAGATTTGGTTTATAATTCTGACTTGCCGAAAACTCGAAGTGACCTTGGATAAACCACTGAACCTTTGTTGTGTTCTTTTTTCTCACAGGACAAACATGAAGGGTTGACCTCTAACTCAGAAATTACAACTCCAAAATTCTGTGAACCAAACAGTAAATTCTTTGATTTATGAGTAACTGTTTAAAGACTGTTCCAAAAGCTCCACAAGAGGGCAGCTCCTCCACATTGCTTAAGGTCTGAAGCGAATTCCACATGCTTTTAAGTCTATTTAAAAACTCACCCTCGTATACAATGTTTTACTTTTGTTTCTTTTAATTATACAAGTAGGGCACAAAATATATTGTTATAAAAATTCCAACATTACAGACCAACTTCAAGTCTCTTTTGATTAATACCCCCAATCCTAATCTTCCCTATTGTCCGATTGGTGGGTATTTTTTTCTGAAGCTTTGTTTTCTGTGACTTCCTTTATTTTTAATTTATTTATCTATTTATTTTTATATATCAAGGCCTTTTATTTTTTAAATATCTTTATTGGAGTATAATTGCTTTACAATGTTGTGTTAGTTTCTGCTCTACAACAAAATGTATCAGCTATATGTATACATATATCCCCATATCCCCTCCCTCTTGCGTCTCTCTACCACCCTCCCTATCCCACCCCTCTAGGTGGTCACAAAGCACCGAGCTGATCTCCCTGTGCTATGCAGCAGCTTCCCACTAGCCATCCATTTTACATTTGGTAATGTATATATGTCAATGCTACTCTCTCACTTTGTCTGAGCTTCCCCTTCCCCCTTTGTGTCCTCAAGTCCATTCTTTACATCTGCATCTTTATTCCTGCCCTGCCACTAGGTTCATCAGTGCTGGTTTTTTTAGATTCCATATATGTGTTAGCATACGGTATTTGTTTTTCTCTTTCTGACTGACTTTGCTCTGCATGACAGACTCTAGGTCCATCCACCTCATTACAAATAACTCAGTTTCATTCTTTTTTATGGCTGAGTAATATTCCATTGTATATATGTACCACATCTTCTTTATCCATTCCTCTGTCGATGGACATTTAGGCTGCTTCTGTGTCCTGGCTATTGTAAATAGTGCTGCAATGAACATTGCAGTACATGTATGTTTTTGAATTACGGTTTTCTTAGGGTACATGCCCAGTAGTGGGATTGCTGGGTCTGTGACTTCTTTAAAACATAGTTTCTGAAACTAACTTCTTTTTAATCCACATAGGATTTGAACATCTCTTCCTGTTAATATACATAGATTAGTTTACCACTAATTACTCTCTTTAACTCCATAAAATACATGTCATAATTTACTTATTTCTTAATATTTAGATAATGTTTTCAGTATTTAAACAATGTTGCATCAAATATTTCAATACTGCATTTTGGGGAAAAGTGAAGAAACTCTTGGTTTCATGGTAATTAAGATTTTAAAGCTAATTTATTAAACCAAAAGAAGAATGTTTTAGTAATTTTATTAGCCACAAAGATATATAAAGTCAGTTTACAGAAAAGGGGCTAGAAGAGGGAGAAACACTTGACAGCCTTCCTTGGAAGGTTTACTCCATTTCATGATATAAATCATTCTGGATACCATTCCTATTAGGGTGTTTCACAGGTATATTCTTGTCTTAGATAAGATTAGACCTAGGCAACAAATGGCCCAATTAATGCAGAACAGAGACAAGAAAAGGATGTTCAAGTGTGGCCACTCAGTGAGGGTAGGTTCTGTGTCTTGATTACCCCTATATCTTCTACACTTCGAAGGAAATGTTTGATGGGAATGAGCCAGAGCCATTTATATGTCATGTACACAAGAAAAGTTAAATATACACATGCTTAGTCATATTAATTGGATATGAGTTGTACCTATAGCAAATATTCCCAGAGAAATAGATATATCTTCTTTGGGACCTTTTTAGAATTTGGAACCTGACTGTGCTTGAATGGGGTGTATGAAATGAAGATAGATAAGAGGCAGTTGGGATGAGGGGGATGCTTTCCGTGACCAAAGCTTAGAGAAAGGGATGCACAGAATATGTTTACAGAAAAGTGAAACTAGCTAAACCAGACCATTCTAAAACTGGAGGTTTCTTAGGAGGCCACAGGGCCAATGGCCAGGTGTCTTCAGGAATACATTGCAATAAATAATGAGGTGCAGAAAGCAAGAATTTGCCTAGGATCTTAGAAAAATGGGCTTGCAACTCCCTCCGTGGCTGATTCCATCAAGGCCTGCCACCTTCCCCAATCTGGTTTCCAAATTGTGTTCCAAACCCATATTAGGCTTATTTTCCCCTTTCTACTCTCCTATGTCCAAGGGATGCTTTGATGTCAGAACAGCTTTTTTTCCATAAGACACAAACACCTGCCAAGTTGACTCATGAAAGGAGACCAAGGAATATGACTGGATTTTTGGAGCTGTGGGGCAGGCCTTTAAATCATTTACCCTGACATCCAAAGGACCTGAAGGCAGCCTACTCACCTTTGTTCTGGGATGCCATCTTTTGATTTCTGAAGCGACCATCTATGATGGTGTTTGGGGAGTAAGGAAGAAATAGTCTTCGCATTTGGGGGAATAGAGGGTGCATTCTTCATTTTGATCTGAACTTCAAAGATCTATACAGTGGGGTGACAGGCTGGCCATTTAAGAACTGCTGGGATGAGGAGGCTGCTAGAGAAATGTTTCAGAAAATATTTCCCCTAAGACCACAAGATTTTCTACTCCCAAGTTTTTAATTTAAAATTCCAGAACACATTAGGAGCATGGTTTTTGTGTTGTTCAAATCCCACCAGCTGTGCGATCCAGAGCATGTTATTCTGTTTCTCTGAGCTTCAGTTCTCTTTTTTCAGAAGAAATAATTGAGAAAATATAGGTAGTGTTTAGCAAGCACAGTGTCAAACACAATAAGTGTGCTTCTTCCCTATTCCAATGAAGGATAATGGTGATGATGAAGACATTCGTGATGTTGATAAGCCAAGTCTGTTGTCCAGACTGACCTTGTCTTTTTCATAGACTGTGTTACCCCTCTGATCCTCAGGCTGTTCATCAACCAAATGGTGAAAACATTAATTTATGCTTATTGAGTTGTATGTACAAGCCATTGTTCTAAGTGTTTGCATATATTAACTAATTCATTTGATGCTCACGGTCCCACAAGGTAGATTTTATTTTATTTTACGCACAGGGTAACTGAGGCAGACAAAGAGGTTTATCAATTGGCACAAGGTCATACAGCCAGTAGGTGATAGATCCAGAGTTCAGCCCCAAGTGATATAACTCCCAGAGCACAATTTTCTTGTGGAGTATTAAAATATAAAATTAATAAAGAACATAGGAGTTGCTTGGAATATAATCATTGTGGTGGAAAAAGTAGGGATTATGTTAGACACCTCTCTATAGCTAGGGTCATATGATTAATGTTCATTAATGGAAGGTGAATGAACACTCAATAGGTACCACCTTAAGCACGTTAAGTCCGAGAAGGTGAAGTGTAAGTGTGTCTTTTCCACCTATTTTTCTCATCTGACCTTGTGGAAACAAAGGACTTTGAGATGACAGAATTGCAAGTGTAAAGTAGCATACGCACCTGAATTTCTTCTGGAACAGTGCCAGACGGGGAGCCTCGTACATGTACTGGACTGTAATGTAGGTGAGAATGAACCTTTTTATGTTTAGCTATTAAATTTAGGAGTATATTTCTTACTGCATAGCCTATCCTAACTATAGAACCATTTAATGGTAATGATGATTACTTTTCTCAAATGAAATATGAGTAGCTATGAAAGGAAAATATTATAAAGTTAATATGAAATATGTAGGAGTCTTTCTTCTTGAGCAACGGAAAAGACATTTTGAAAGCCCAGAGATTAAGGGATTGGTTAGATGATATTGGGGGAGATGGGGAGGAAGGGGGAGTTCAAGCAAGGGAACAGAAAATGGTCCCAAGGCAATCATGTCTTTGTGGAAGACTGTCAGACCATAACTGGATTCTAGCACCTCAAGTCATTGCCCCAACTTACTCCACTGGGCCTGTGTAGGGTCAGGGAAGGATGCTGTCCGTGGAGGAGTGGCTCTAGGTTCTGGAGGCCTTCTAAGACACCCTTCTAACTACTGAAGCCAAGTTCCCTCTCCTCCCTCTGGACTAAAGGACTCAGAGTGAGTCCAGCAACTACTGTACTAGTTTCCTAGGCAGGGAAAAGCAAAATTTAAAAAAAAGAGAGAAGTTTTAAAGTAGTTATGTAAAGAGCAGAATAACCTACTTTTCTTTCTGTCCCTCAACAAACCTGGAGAATGTTTGGTCACTTTTCTCTATGTCATCATCATTAGGCTGAAGAATTTTTAATGTCCACTGTCCTGCATGGAATGGAACCAGGGATGACCCGTGAAGATCATGGTACCTTCAGAGACAGTGGAGAAGATCCAAATGGTCCTATTTATTCTCAGAACATAGATGGCTCTGAATAATGCAGAGGGACCACTGTGCTCCTGGATGTGAGGTAAGGAGGTAGTCAGCATCAAATGGGGAAGCTGAATCACTAAAACCATAATTAATGCAGAAAAGAAGCACGATGGTGTGGAACACCCTGGTCTGAGAACAAGGAGAACTGGGTCTGTCTCTGTCCATTTGACCCTAGGCCAGTGAGTCAATTTCCATGGATCTCAGTTTCATCATCTTTTAAATGCAAGATCCTGAGTATGATAAGTGTTCTACACACATTCCTAGACCTACACACATTTACCTAGACCATGTAAAAAATATGACAAAATATGTTGGTAAGCTTCAGAGTATAATATTACTTTGATACACACCTGGATTTTAACTCTGGCTTTATATCTTTTTATCTGGACAAATTACTCAACCGTTCTGGAATACCTATTTCTTACTGTGAAAAATAGCAGCATATTTCAGGGTAAGGTGAATTGATCTTCAACTTACTTCATTACTATACTATTAAAATGTCCTGACACAAGACAGTTTCTATCCATAACTCCTTAGCTCACAGGACCATTTATAGTGACGACCAATGCACTACATTGTAAATCTTAATTTCTTTAGCAAAGACAAATTTTTAAATGTCAGTGAGCGAAGTGACTTTCTTTAACCAGAAGAAGGTGGCTGTTCCATTCCCATTCTCAGAACTGACCTGCTCCTGCCCAGGGAGGGGGAATCTGGAAAAGGGAGGGATGGAGAAGGCTGATGTACACAGCCCTACATAAAAGCCTCCTTTGGGATCCTACAGGCAGTTTGGAAGCAGCTGGAAGAATGAGTTAGGTCCTGGTTGTGAGATTTCTTTTTTTTTAAATCACACACAGACACAGCTGTTGAACAAAATGCAGACTCCACAGAAAAGCCCAAGCCTCAGACCTTTCAAGCAAAGAAAGAGCTCAGGTAAAGTTCTCAGAATAGCTGGGTTTTGGCCCTTGAGACAGGGAGACAAGAAGATACAGGCTTCTGTTCCATGCTGATGTGTTCATTTAATCTTAAATGTTCACAGCAACCAGAAGGGAGGAAGTTGCTGGAATCCTAGTGAAGTTCCCTGGCAAGATCCCGGTAAGACATTGAACTCCTCAGGGGACGCCTGTGATATCCTGTTCTTTGAGAAAGCAAAACCCAGGGAGAGACCTTCAAGTTGGCAGAAGAGTAAGACATGGAGATCACCTTCCTCCCCACAAATACATCAGAAATGCATCCACATGTGGAACAACTCCTACAGAACACCTACTGAACAATGACAGAAGACCTCAGACTTCCCAAAGGCAAGAAACTCCCCACGTACCTGGGTAGGGCAAAAGAAAAAAGAAAAAACAGAGACAAAAGAATAGGGACGGGACCTGCACCAGTGGGAGGGAGCTGTGAAGGAGGAAAGGTTTCCACACACTAGGAAGCCCCTTCACTGGTGGAGATGGGGGGGAAGCTTTGGAGCCATGGAGGAGAGTGCAGCCACAGGGGTGCAGAGGGCAAAGCAGAGATATTCCCGCACAGAGGATCGGTGCCGACCAGCACTCACCAGCCCAAGAGGCTTGTCTGCTCACCCGCCGGGGTGGTCAGGGACTGCAGCTGAGGCTCAGGCTTCAGAAGTCAGATCCCAGGGAGAGGACTGGGGTTGGCGGCGTGAACACAGCCTGAAGGGGGCTAGTGCGCCACAGCTAGCCGGGAGGGAGTCCAGGGAAAAGTCTGGAACTGCCTAAGAAGCAAGAGACCATTGTTTCGGGGTGCGCGGGGAGAGGGGATTCAGAGCACTGCCTAAACGAGCTTCAGAGACAGGCGTGAGCTGCGGCTATCAGCGCGGACCCCAGAGACGGGCATGAAATGCTAAGGCTGCTGCTGCCGCCACCAAGAAGCCTGTGTATGAGCACAGGTCATTTTCCACACCTCCCCTCCCGGGAGCCTGTTCAGCCCGCCACTGCCAGGGTCCCGTGATCCAGGGACAACTTCCCTGGGAGAACAAATGGCGTGCCTCAGGCTATTGCAACGTCATGCAGGCCTCTGCTGCCAGGCTCGCCCCGCATCCGTACCCCTCCCACACCCCCACCTGACTGAGCCAGAGCCCCCAATCAGCAGCTCCTTTAACCCCGTCCTGTCTGAACAAAGAACAGATGCCCTCAGGTGACCTACACCCACAGGCAGGGCCAAATCCAAAGCTGAACCCCAGCAGCTGTGCGAACAAAGAAGAGAAAGGGAAATCTCTCCCAGCAGCCTCAGGAGCAGCAGATTAAATCTCTACAATCAACTTGATGTACCCAGCATCACTGGAATACCTGAATAGACAGCGAATCATCCCAAAATTGAGATGGTGGACTTTGGGAGCAACGATATATATTTTTTCCTTTTCTCTTTTTGTGAGTATGTGTATGCTTCTTTGTGTGGTTTTGTGTGTATAGCTTTGCTTTTACCATTTGTCCTAGGATGCTGTCTGTCTGTTTTTTGGGTTTTTTTAGTATAGTTTTTAGCTCTTCTTATTGTTGGTGGATTTGTTTTTTGGTTTTTAAATACCTTTGTTGGAGTATAATTGCTTTACAATGGTGTGTTAGCTTCTGCTGTATGACAAAGTGAATCAGCTATACATATACATATATCCCCATATCCCTTCCCTTTTGCATCTCCCTTCCTCCCACCCCTCTAGGTGCTCAAAAAGCACCAAGCTGATCTCCCTGTGCTATGTGGCTACTTCCCACTAGCTATCAATTTTACATTTGGTAGGGTATATATGTCCATGCCACTCTCTCACTTTCTCTCAGTTTACCCACCCCCCTCCCTATATCCTCAAGTTCATTCTCTATGTCTGCATCTTTATTCTGGTCCTGTCCCTAGGATCTTCAGAAACTTATTTATTTAGTTTTTAGATTCCATATATATGTGTTACCATACATAATTTGTTTTTCTCTTTCTGGCTTACTTCACTCTGTATGACAGACTCTAGGTCCATCTACCTCACTACAAATAACTCATTTCGTTTCTTTTTATGGCTGAGTAATATTCCATTGTATAATATGTAATATTCCACATATTTATCCATTCATCTGTCAGTGGACACTTAGGTTGCTTCCATGTCCTGGCTATTGTAAATAGAGCTGCAATGAACATTGTGGTACATGACTCTTTAAAATTATGGTTTTCTCAGGGCAAATGCCCAGTAGTGGGATTGCTGGGTCGGATGGTAGTTCTATTTTTAGTTTTTTAAGGAACCTCCCTACTGTTATCCATTGTGGCTGTATCAATTTACATTCCCACCAACAGTGTAAGAGGCTTCCCTTTTTTCCACACCCTCTCCAGCATTTGTTGTTTGTAGATTTTCTGATGATGCCATTCTAACTGGTGTGCGATGATACCTCATTATAATTTTGATTTGCATTTCTCTATTGACTAGTGATGTTGAGCATCCTTTCATGTGCTTTTTGGCAATCTGTATATCTTTTTTGGAGAAATGTCTATTTAGGTCTTCTGCCCATTTTTGGATTGTGTTATTTGTTTTTTTGATATTGAGCTGCATGAGCTGCTTGTAAATTTTGGAGATTAATCCTTTGTCAGTGGCTTCATTTGCAAATATTTTCTCCAATTCTGAGGGTTGTCTTTTCATCTTGTTTATGTTTTCCTTTGCTGTGCAAAAGATTTTAAGTTTCATTAGGTCCCACTTGTTTATTTTTGGTTTTATTTCCATTTTTCTAGGAGGTGGGTCAAAAAGGATCTTGCTATGATTTATGTCATAGAGTAGTCTGCCTATGTTTTCCTCTAAGAGTTTTATAGTATCTGGCCTTACATTCAGGTCTCTAATCCACTTTGAGTTTATTTTTGTGTATGGTGTTAGGGAGTGTTCTAATTTCATTCTTTTACATGTAGCTATCCAATTTTCCGAGCACCACTTATTGCAGAGCCTGTCTTTTCTCCATTGTATATCCTTGCCTCCTTTATCAAAAGTAAGGTGACCATATGTGCACGGGTTTATCTCTAGGCTTCTATCTTGTTCCATTGATCTATATTTCTGTTTTTGTGTCAGTACCATACTGCCTTGATTACTGTAGCTTTGTAGTATAGTCTGAAGTCCAGGAGCATGGTCCTAGAGCTCTGCTTTTCTTTCTCAAGATTGCTTTGGCTATTCAGGATCTTTGGTGTTTCCCTACAAATTGTGAAAGATTTTGTTTGAGTTCTCTGAAGTATGCCATTTGTAGTTTGATAGGAATTGCATTGAATCTATAGATGGTTTTGGGTAGTATAGTCATTTTCACAATGTTGATTCATCCAATCCAAGAACATGGTATATCTCTCCATCTGTCTGTATCATCTTTAATTTCTTTCGTGAGTGTCTTATAGTTTTCTGCATACAAGTCTTTTTTCTCCTTAGGTAGGTTTATTCCTAGGTGTTTTATTCTTTTTGTTGCGGTGGTAAACGGGAGTGTTTCCTTAATTTCTCTTTCACATTTTTCATCATTAGTGTATAAGAATGAAAGAGATTTCGGTGAATTAATTTTGTATCCTACTACTTTACCAAGTTCATTGATTAGCTCTAGTAGTTTTCTGGTAGCATCTCTTTAGGGTTCTCATGTCATCTGCAAACAGTGACAGCTTTACTTCTTCTTTTCCGATTTGGATTCCTTTTATTTCTTTTTATTCTCTGATTACTGTGTCTAAAACTTCCAAAACTATGTTGAATAATAATGGTGAGAATGGACAACGTTGTCTTGACCCTGATCTTAGAGGAAATGCTTTCAGTTTTTTACCATTGAGAATGATGTTGGCTGTGGGTTTGTCATATATGGCCTTTATTATGTTGAGGTAAATTCCCTCTATGCCGACATTCTGGAGGGTTTTTATCATAAATGCGTGTTGAATTTTGTCAAATGCTTTTTCTGCATGCATTGAAATGATCACATGGTTTTTATCCTTCAATTTGTTAATATGGTGTATCACATTGATTGATTTGTATATATTGAAGAATCCTTACATTCCTGGGATACACCCCAGTTGATCATGATGTATGATCCTTTCAGTGTGCTGTTTGATTCTGTTTGCTAGTATTTTGTTGAGTATTTTTGCATCTATGTTCATCAGTGATATTACCCTGTAGTTTTCTTTCTTTGTGTCATCTTTGTCTGGTTTTGGTATCAGGGTAATGGTGGCCTTGTAGAATGAGTTTGGGAATGGTCCTCCCTCTGCTATATTTTGGAAGAGTTTGAGAAGGATAGGTGTTAGCACTTCTTTATGTTTGATCGAATTCACCTGTGAAGTCATCTGGTCATGGGCTTTTGTTTGTTGGAATATTTTTAATCATAGTCTCAATTTTAGTGCTACAGATTGGTCTGTTTATATTTTCTATTTCTTCCTGGTTCAGTCTCAGAAGGTTGTGCTTTTCTAAGAATTTGTCCATTTCTTCCAGGTTGTCCATTGGCATATAGTTGCTGGTAGTAATCTCTCACGATCTTTGGATTTCTGCAGTGTCAGTTGTTATTTCTCCTTTTTCATTTCTAATTCTATTGATTTGAGTCTTCTCCCTTTTATTCTTGATGTGTCTGGCTAGTGGTTTATCAATTTTGTTTATCTTCTCAAAGAACCAGCTTTTGGTGTTATTGATTTTAGCTATTGTTTCCTTCATTTATTTTTCATTTATTTCTGATCTGATCTTTATGATATCTTTCCTTCTGCTAACTTTGTGGGGTTTTTGTTCTTCTTTCTCTAATTGCTTTAGGCGTAAGGTAAGGTTGTTTATTTGAGGTGTTTCTTGTTTCTTGAGGTAGGATTTTATTGGTATAAAATTCCCTCTTAGAACTGCTTTTGCTTCATCCTATGGGTATTGGGTCATTCTGTTTTCATTGTCATTTGTTTCTAGGTATTTTTTGATTTCCTCTTTGATTTCCTCAATGGTCTTTTGGTTATTCAGTAGTGTATTCTTTAACCTCCATGTCTTCGTATTTTTTACAGATTTTTTCCTGTTATTGATATCTAGTCTCATAGCACTCTGGTTGGAAAAGATACTTGATATGGTTTCAATTTTCTTAAATTTACCAAAGGTTGATTTGTGATCAAGAAGATATGATCTATTCTGGAGAATGTTCTATGATCACTGGAGAAGAAAGTGTATCCTCTTGTTTTTGGATGGAATGTCCTGTAGGTATCAATTAAGTCCATCTTGTTTAATGTGTCATTTAAAGCTTGTGTTTCTTTATTTATTTTTATTTTGGATGATCTGTCCATTGGTGAAAGTGGGGTGTTAAAGTCCCCTACTATGATTGGGTTACTGTCGATTTCCCCTTTTATGGCTGTTAGCATTTGCCTTATGTATTGAGGTGCTCCTATGTTGGGTGCATTAATATTTACAATTGTTATATCTTCTTCTTGGATCGATCCCTTGATCATTATGTAGTGTCTTTCTTTGTCTCCTGTAATAGTATTTGTTTTAAAGTCTATTTTGTCTGATATGAGAATTGCTACTCCAGCTTTCTTTTGATTTCCATTTGCATGGAATATCTTCTTCCATCCCCTCACTTTCAGTCTGTATGTGTCCCTAGGTCTAAACTGGGTCTTTTGTAGACAACATATATATGGGTCTTGTTTTTGTATCCATTCAGCCAGTCTATGTCTTTTGGTTGGAGCATTTAATCCATTTACCTTTAAGGTAATTTTTTTTTTTTTTTTTTTTTTTTTTGCAGTACGTGGGCCTGTCACTGCTGTGGCCTCTCCCGTTGCAGAGCACAGGCTCCGGACGCGCAGGCTCAACAGCCATGGTTCACAGGCCCAGCCGCTCTGTGGCATGTGGGATCTTCCTGGACCGGGGCACGAACCCGTGTCCCCTGCATCGGCAGGCAGACTCTCAACCACTGCGCCACCAGGGAAGCCCAAGGTAATTATTGATATGTATTTTCCTATTACCATTTTCTTAATTGTTTTGGGTTTGTTATTGTGGGTCTTTTCCTTCTCTTGTGCTTCCTGCCTAGAGAAGTTCCCTTAGCATTTGTTGTAAAGCTGGTTTGTTGGTGCAGAATTCTCTTAGCTTTTGCTTGTTTGTAAATGTGTTAATTTCTCCATCAAATCTGAATGAGATACTTGCTAGGTAGAGTAATCTTGGTTGTAGGTTTTTCCCTTTCATCACTTTAAATATGTCCTGCCACTCCCTTCTGGCTTGCAGAGTTTTGCTGAAAAATCAGTTGTTAACCTTATGGGGATTCCCTAGTACATTATTTCCTATTTTTCACTTGCTGGTTTTAATAGTTTTTCATTGTATTTAGTTTTTCATAGTTTGATTAATATGTGTCTTGGTGTGTTTCTTCTTGGATTTATCATGTATGGGACTCTCTGCACTTCCTGGACTTGATTGACTCTTTCCTTTCCCATATTAGGGAAGTTTTCAACTATAATTTCTTCAAATATCTTATCAGTCCCTTTCTTTTTCTCTTCTTCTGGGACCCTTATAATTCGAAAGTTGGTGCATTTACTGTTGTTTCTGAGGTCTCTGAGACTGTCCTCAATTCTTTTCATTCTTTTTTCTTTATTCTACTCTACGGTAGTTATTTCCAATATTTTATCTTCCAGGTCACTTATCCATTCTTCTGCCTCCATTATTCTGCTATTGATTCCTTCTAGAGAATTTTTAATTTCATTTATTGTGGTGTTCAACATTGTTTTTTGCTCTTAGTTCTTCTAGGTCCTTGTTAAACGTTTCTTTTATTTTCTCTATTCTATTTCCAAGGTTTTAGATCATCTTTACATCATTATTCTGAGTTCTTTTTCAGTTAGACTGCCTATTTCCTCTTCTTTTGTTTGGTCTGGTGCGTTTTTACCTTGCTCCTTCATCTCCTGTGTGTTTTTCTGTCTTCTCATTTTGCTTAACTTACTGTGTTTGGTGTCTCCTTTTTGCAGGCTGCAGGTTCGTAGTTCCCATTGTTTTTGGTGTCTGCCCCTAGTGGCTAAGGTTGATTCAGTGGATTGTGTAGGCTTCCTGGTGGAGGGGAGTGGTGACTGTTCTGGTAGGTGGGTCTGGGTCCTGTCTTCCTGGTGGGCAGGGCCACATCCACCAGTGTGTTTTGGGGTGTCTGTGAACTTAGGATGATTTTAGGCAACTTCTCTGCTAATGGGTGGGGTTGTATTCATGTCTTGCTAGTTGTTTGGCATAGGGTTTCCAGCATTGTAACTTGCTGGTCATTGAGTGGAGCTGGGGCTTAGCGTTGAGATGGCAGTCTCTGGGTGAGCTTTCGCCATTTGATATTACATGGAGTCGGGAGGTCTCTGCTGGAGCAATGTCCTGAACTTGGCTCTCCCACCTCAGAGGCACAGGCCTGACACCAGGCTGGAGCACGAAGACCCTGTCAGCCACCCAACTCAGAAGAAAAGGGACAAAAAAAGAAAGAAGAAAAAAAAACTAAAATAACATAAAATGAAGTTATTAAAATAAGAAATATAAAAAAATTTTTAAACAGAATGAAAGAAGAGAGCAACCACACCAACAAACAAATCCACCAATGATATCAAGCGCTAAACACTGTATTAAAACAAAAAAAGCGGACAGAAGAACCCTAGGACAAATGGTAAAAGCAAAGCTATACAGACAAAATCACAAGATAAGCACAACTCAATAAACCCACAATTTCCAAATAATCAATGCCAATGTTATAAAATCATGCATGAGTAAAAGATGCATACAAAGTACAATATGGACCAATGGACTGTAATGTTACACAGAGTATAAAAAGTCAATTTATATGGTTTCATATTCTACATTACAACTAACTTTTAAGAAACTACCACTTGTTGAATTTTGGTGTAAAATAAAAGAAGAAAAATTACAATTAAATAAAAATGCTATTATGCTAAAATGCATTTTCCAATTACAAATACATGTGGGGCCAGATTTTCTTCATATAACTCAACCAAAGCAATATTTCATAACAGATCAAACACAGAAGCAGATATAAGAATATTCTTATATCTTATATTATTATAAACACATGAATGGATGCTCAACATCACTAATCATTAGAGAAATGCAAATCAAAACTACAATGAGGTATCACTTCACAGCAGTCAGAATGGCCATCATCAGAAAATCTACAGACAATAAATGCTGGAGAGGGTGTGGAGAAAAGGGAACCGTCTTGCACTGTTGGTGGGAATGTAAATTGATACAGCCACTATGGAGAACAGTATGGAGGTTCCTTAAAAAACTAAAAATAGAACTACCATACGATCCAGCAATCCCACTACTGGGCATATACCCTGAGAAAACCATAATTTTAAAGAGTCATGTACCACAATGTTCATTGCAGCTCTGTTTACAATAGCCAAGACATGGAAGCAACCTAAGTGTCCATTGACAGATGATTGGGTAAAGAAGATGTGGCACCTATATATATATATATATATATATATATACAATGGAATATTACTCAGCCATAAAAAGAAATGAAACTGAGTTATTTGTAGTGAGGTGGATGGACCTAGAGTCTGTCATACAGAGTGAAGTAAGTCAGAAAGAGTATACAAATACCGTATGCTGACACATATATATGGAATCTAAAAAAAAAAGTTTCTGAAGAACCTAGGGGCAAGAAAGGAATAAAGACTCAGATGTAGAAATTGGACTTGAGGACATGGGGAGTGGGAAGGGTAAGCTGGGACGAAGTGAGAGAGTGGCATGGACTTATATATGCTACCAAATGTATAATAGATAGCTGGTCAGAAGCAACCACATAGGACAGGGAGATAAGCTCAGTGCTTTGTGACCACCTAGAAGGGTGGGACAGGGAGGGTGGGAGGGAGATGCAAGAGGGAGGAGATATGGGGATATATGTATATGTATAGCTGATTCACTTTGTTATAGAGCAGAAACTAACACACCATTGTAAAGCAATTATACTTCAAGAAAGATGTTTTAAAGAAAAAGATGTGTTACATATACACAATGGAATATTACACAACCATAAAAAGGAATGAAATTGGGTCATTTATAGAGACTTGGATGTATCTAGAGACTGTCATACAGAGTGAAGTAAGTCAGAAAGAGAAAAGCAAGTATCGTATATTAACGCATATATATGGAACCAGAAAAATGGTACAGATGAATTGGTTTGCAGGGCAGAAATAGAAACACAGATGTAGAAAACAAACGTATGGACACCAATGGGGGAAAGTGGCGGGGGCGGGGGTTGATGGTGGTGTGATGAATTGGGAGATTGGGATTGACATGTATACACTAATATATATAAAATAGATAACTAATAAGAACCTGCTGTATAAAAAAATAAATTAAATAGAATTCAAATCACAAAAAAAGAACCCAGCCAATGACTTCCTTCTCTCTATTCCAAGTTCCTAAGACATAGAGAACTGAGGTGTATTCTTTGGCAGTTTCTTCAGAAGAGATGAAGGTCGAAACTCTTGACAGGTGACAGTGGAGCGCTATCCCAGGGAGAAGCTCTTGCCCTCACTGGACAAGACCAAGTTCCTGGTCACACAGGAGCTGACCATGACCCAGTTCCTCAGTGTCATCCGGTAGGTAACGAAGTGCTCATGGGGGTATGTGCTGTGTGGCCCTGGGCTTTTTGGAACAATGAGAGATGGGATATGGCAGAGAGACAAGGAGAAGGATTTGTGCTTCACCTTTTCTCTTCAACTCTGCCTTTAAAAAGGATGATCTCATGATCAACCAATTTTAAAAAGATGTCCATTACCTTGCTACAACACTAAAATAAGTGAGAGCTCCCAATTTTGATGTACCAGCTATATTTTCTTTTGCTTCAACATTTTAGTGGTACTGTGTTTTAATTTCTGTCTTCAAATTTCTCTAAGAATTTTTCAAAGGAATCTTTGGAAAATGGTCCAAAGCTCTCTGTTTTCAAGATTTTAAAAGCCCAGTGACAGCATTTTACCTCTAAATATTTTCCCCTTTGTGGCAGGGCTTTGGATTATCCAGTGTTGGTTAACCACGTTCTGAAACTATTTCCTCTCCCACCCACAACATAAATTTAGCCCCTCCTAGCTGAGACTGGGGGTGTACTGGCTGTGCCTCTAATGTATGGTCTGAGGGTGGTTAGACAGCGCTAGCCATTACCAACAGATTCAGC
This sequence comes from Lagenorhynchus albirostris, assembly GCF_949774975.1. NCBI lineage: Eukaryota > Metazoa > Chordata > Mammalia > Artiodactyla > Delphinidae > Lagenorhynchus > Lagenorhynchus albirostris. The sequence continues at coordinate 29,254,330 of NC_083096.1, read as the reverse complement.
TTGCTCTGCTATCAAAACAGTCTAAAGTTTGAGGATGACTGGGCTAGAGTGGGGAGGTGGGGGCATCTTGGTTCGATACGGCCAGACACTAGCCAGACAGAGGTAAGAAAGGCTATGGATCAGGGGTCATTCCCTTCCAGGTTAACTTTTTCCCTTCCTGCCCCCCCCCACACACACACCCTCTTCCGCAACCCAGGAGCCGCATGGTCCTTGGGGCCACTGAATCCTTTTACTTGCTGGTGAACAACAAGAACTTCGGAAGTATGAATGTGACCATGGCAGAGATCTACAGGGACTACAAGGATGAGGATGGCTTCGTGTACATGACCTATGCCTCCCAGATATTTGGCTGCTTGGGGTCAGCAGCCCCCAAGGATGGGAGCAACCTTGGGGGCAGGCCCTGCTATCCTCTATAATACGTATCCTCTAACCAATGCATTCACCAATGCAGGAGACACGGACCTCTTTCTATGTGTGCAGTGATGGTCCAGGGGGCAAGGACGCCCTGCAGTGATCAGCACCAACCGTGACAGTGAGGCAATGCCTTCCCTGTTTGCTTTTTGTGCTCATGCTCTTTGGTGGCTCTTGAGAATTTTGTAAACAGTAAGTCTTTTCTAAGTGGTTAACTTGTGCAATGAGCTGGGGAGGTATTTTAAGCATCTCCTCTGGGGGAAGCCAGGCTAGGGTCCCTTGAGGGATTTGATCTCCCTGTTGTGGGCAGGAGTCACGTGTATGCTCGGGCATGGAGAACCTGAGATGTGTGGATAGTCTCCGTGGAGCTCAATGCAACCAGTGTGAACTGCCTCATGGTGGGGATGGTGGGGGGATGGGCACAGAGGGGAAGTGGTCTTATCTGTGTCATTAAAGAGATTATTGTTATTTCCACAGCATTCACTTGACTCGGTTATTTCCCCTTATATTCTTTTAGTCTGTCTATGCCACACAGATTTATGCCAAAATTGTTACTGCTCAGTTTCAAATAATTTAAATGATTAGTTTTCCTTGCAATAGAATTTTTTAAATAATGAATTGTGTTTAAATCCTTATTATGGGGCTTGGGGCTTATACTGACAGAGTGGAGCCAGCAGCGCCAGGATGGTGCTTCTGGAGAGAGAGCAGTTCCTGACGGAGCTGACCAGGCTCTACCAGAAGCGCCGGTTGTCGGGCAGCGTGTGCATCACCTGAAGAAGTATGATGGTCGAACTAAACCCATTCCAAGGAAGGGTTCTGTGGAGGGCTTTGAGCCCTCAGAAAACAAGTGTCTGTTAAGAGCTACTGATGGGAAAAAGATCAGCACTGTGGTGAGCTCCAAAGAAGTGAATACGTTTCAGATGGCTTGTTCAAACATATTGAGAGATAACATGGATGGGCTGAAAAAGAGCCAGAGTAAGAAGAGCAAAGCAGCGCAGTGAAGGGCACCAGGTTTCCCGCTTTCACCAGCTAACCACTGAATTGCTATTTTTCCTTTGGTTTTTACTTTTGGCCACAAAGCTGGGTTTCTGATTCCCCTACAGTAACTGTTTTCATGTGAGATTAGGGTCATTTTTGGATGGAGGAAGGGCTGTAGTGTTTACAGGGTAGTAACAAGAAGCCAGTTTAATTTAGGTCTGGCTAAGTGGTCTGTGTTGTATGGTTGTATGTTTCTGGATAATAGTTTACAGTCTCTGTAGCCGTCTGTGAAGAGCACTGTATCATTAAACCAGTATTTATCAGCACTGACCATCTTTTATTCCTTTTCCCACCCCATAAAATGTTTCTGGCAATAGCTCCTCATTTTGGAATGATGTGATTATGAACAGGCTTTAAGCCCTGTCTTATGGGTTACTGGAATTGAAACCTGACAGTTTTACAAAAAGTTGTGTTATTTCATGGGTATTTTTCCCAGCTTGCTGTATAATTTTATCATCATAGTTTCTCTAGCAAATTTGAATGAGTTCTCATAGCCAAATGAGAGTTTGCTTAACCAAACTAAGGGTAAGCCTATTACAAAATCATCAAGAATAAAAATTCCAAGTTAATGATGTTAAAAAAAAAATCCTTATTATGGGCCAGGCATTGTTCAATGCACTCTACATGTATTAAGTCCTCATAATCATTTTATCTGTTAAGTATTATTACTCCCATTTTAAGGATGAGGAAATTGGGTCAGAGAAAGGTCAAGAAACTCACCTAACAACTAGCAAGCAACAAAACCAGGTTTTGAAATCAGGCAGACTGGCGTAGACTGGCTTATCCCCTCTACCAGTCTTCCTTTCTTCACTTGGTGAGGACCTAGTAGTGCTTGAATTGAAGCTGAGTTACACTTGCTTACTACCCCACATGGGAGACAGAGTTGTGAACACAGAACTGCAGAGGAGCTTGGTCACATAAAAATAGTTAACGGGGAGCGTGGGGGAGCCCGAAGGAGGGAGAGCTTCCAGGGGAGTGCAGTCTGAACTGGGTTTGGAGAAGGAAAAAGTAATTTCATCAAAAAGGATAATTTTTTTTTTTTAACAGCAAAATGGGTTTATTCCTGAGCAGCAAAGAATTGTAGTTTGGGACGTGCAACTATGGCAAACCACATGCAAGTCTGGTAAAACAAAGGAGAGGGAAGTCTTTTATAGAGGAGAAGGGGAAGTTAGGAGGGGTTGTTATGAACAAATATTGTCTGAGTTGTGACCGTCTTCCATTGGCTGAGCTGTTGCGAGAAGAAAATCTTGCTGGTGATAGTAGTGTCACTTCCTGCAGGAGATGCCAGATACCATCTCTTTCTGTTGGGATCTGTATTGACATTGAGTGAGAGCTCCCCCTCTGGCCTCTTCACTCCATTTTAGTGAAGTTTCCCTTTATTAATTTGGTTTTTTTTTTGTTTTTTATTCACTTATGGTGAGTAAACATTGATTAAGCATCTCTTGTGTGCCAGGCGCTTCAAAGAGCTGGAGCTACAGCAGCAAACAAGACAAATAAGGGCTCAGCCTCATGCAGCTCTCTCCAGTGAGGGAAGAAAGAAAACACAGAGAAGCATTATAAGTGGTATGAAGGCCAGGAGACAGGGTCCTGGGACAGAGATGAGGAGATACCTTACCTTGGTGGTCAGGGAGACCTCGCTGAGGAGTGACAATTGAAATGAGTCCACAGGAGAAAGAGCCAGCCCTGCATAGATCTGGGGGAGAGCTTGTACACTTTGCAGGAAAGTGAGCTGTGATGTTTTGATTTCCAGTATTTTTACTGATGCTTCTTCCCTACATGTTTTGTCTTTTCTGTTTGGAGCAGGATGTTTTCAGTGGCTCTATTTACAATGGGCACATAATAAAGGTTCACCAAATAATTTATTGGTAGCTACTTTCTTTTAGTCCTTTCTCTAGACCCTGGAGTCTCTAATGAGTCTTGCTTTCATTTATACCCAGTCTTCAGTTATTTCATTTGACCATTTCTTTACCACCCCCACAGAATAATCTGGGCCAATTTCTCTTGAACAATGAACACTGTAACATTAAACCAAATTAAACTGAACTATTATTTTAGATGATTACATTATATTCAATTAAACTAAAAATAACAATGAAAAGTATCCATTAGCCACCAGAATGGAGGTAGAAATGACTAGAGGGGTGGGAATACAGAGGGTAGAAGTAGGAAGATTCAAGACAAGATTCCTCAGGAACTATTTCTTCTGTACTCAGCCTGTTTTTGATGTTCCCTCCCGTCAATTTCTTCTGTTTTATTTTCCATTCAGGCCTTTACCACCAAGAAGAAAAAGGACACAAAACACAACTTTGTTGTTCACTATTGCTGCATGACAAACCACTTTAAGTTTCAGTGACATAAAACAAGGCTTTATTATTTCCATGGAGAAATCATGGAAATTCCCATGATTCTGTGGATTGGTTGGAGGTTCCTCTGCTGTTTTCACCTGGGCTCACTCACTCAGCTGGAGGATCCGAAGCTGGAAGTTCTGAGAAGAGCTGCCCTCCGCTGTCACCAGGCCCAGCCTTTGGTTCTGGCTATTTGCTGGTGGCTTGGACCACTCACTTTGCCTCTTATCCTCAGAAAGCTAGGTCAGCTCCTCAAATGGGGGCTTCAGGGCTGCATTCCAAGGGGGCAAAGGGGAAAATGCAAGTCCTCTTGTAGCTCTGGCTCTGGACACCTGCCTAGAGTCATTTCTGCCACATTCTTTGGTAACGCCCAGATTAAGGCGGCGGGGGAAAGAGCACCTCTTGACGGAAAATACTTCAATTCAGAATCTGTGGCCATATTTCATCAACCACATACTTTTGAAAAGCACACCTAGCCTACTCCTCCACCAACCACATCCTATGTTTTCTGTGATTTATTTTTCACCAATAAATGCATGTTTCTTCACTGTTCACCCTTTCTTCTCTGCCTGCCTTTGGCCCTCTGCCTCCCTGGGCCAGTGGTGATTGTGGCTGGCTCTAGCCTTCCAGCTTCACTCTGTCTTCTGTTGGACTCGAGGGAGAATGGCCTTGTGGCTCTCCACCTTTACTGTAGCCACTTGGTCAGTATGGGTATTTGGGCTGAAATAATTACCTCTTTCCTTATGAAGTGCGCAGAGGTTTGGTCCTTGCTCTTGTGATCTATACCCCAATATGGTATACCATAACCCAGAAAGTCTCTCTGCTTTAGAGTAAGTATCTGCCAAATATAGTGCTTAACTAAGCTGCATAGATAGATAGGTAGGTAGATAGATAGATAGATAGATAGAGATATTAGCTAATATGTGTGTACAAATATGTACACACATATTAGCCAATGTATATTATATATACATATATATACATATATAAATGGTGCCTTGTAAAAGCTTGATGCTGTCATGTCAGTGCTAGAGAGTGACATGTGATAGGTGCATAGTAAAATACATATATTAAACTTTATTTCATAAAACAGGTATCTATTGTATGCTCACAATGGGTCAGCACATTACAGTGCAGTGTGATGAGGGGATACGGTGCTCTAGATAAGTACCTATAGCATCCAGTCAAATTTGGAGTCCAGGAATAATTCCTGGAGGATGTGATGTTGAAGCAAATATATGGTGAGAAAGAATTAGACCAAGAAGAGAAGGAGAGATATTCTAGGTACAGAAAACAGGATGGAATATTTGAAGAACTAAAATCATTCCAGTGTGGCTGGAACTTTGAGAGTGAGTGGAACACGTAAGGAACAGTGCCATATGAAGCTAGATACGAGGTGAGGGCCTTGAGGGACAGTTAAGAAGAGTGAATTTTATCCTGAGAAGACTGGAAGGGATGGTATATGCTTCTAAGGTCTGGAGTGCCATGGTTCAGGTTCCATGTTAGAAAGCTCACTCGGCCTAAGAAAGAAAGTTATTGGAAGTTTTTAATATCCTTTATATAAAGGTTAATGTCCTGAATTTACTAAAGGTACTAATCCCATCTAGGTAAATGAAAGATTTTAAGGAAGAGAGTGACAAAGTTAGACTTGTATCCTAGAGGTATGATGTTCCAGAAGAAGCTTCTAAGAGGGCATAAAGAGATGAGAAGCTGGGGGGATGGAGAAGGTTTGGAATGGAGATGAGAGTGCTGCTGACATCAGGGAGCTCTGTGTGCTTCATTGGAAGGCAGTACATTAGTCAGACTCCAAAAATGGACGAGTTCATGGAGTCACTGGACTCTGGCACCACCCCAAACATAGTAGTTCCGTCGTTCGCCACAGCTCAGGCCTGAGAGGGAGGCAAGGTGCCAACTAGCTACTGGGTGGTATCTCTCACAGACCATGCCCCCAAATTGGGGATAATACCTGCAGAATGTCCCAATAGCTTTATCCTGAATAAGGTTTGTTTTAGGGAAAACCAAAGATCACCAGGGACATTTTTTTATATCCTCTCAGTCCAAAAATACCTGGCTCGTCCACTGTGTGAGGAGGACACCAGTGACCTTTTAGAGTGGCCGGACACTCCTCTGTGTCACAGAGTATGAGAGTCAGAACTGCAAACACTGTTTGGAGATCAGGGAGTGGAAGAGTGAGAATGAGAGGGAGAGACTGAAGATGTAGCTGAAGGGCCTGGAGCCTGAGGAAGCCAAGCTGGTCCAGGAAGTGGCACATGGAGAAGAACCGAGAAAGAACAGCAGAAAATCATGAAGCAGAGCAGAAAACAGGAACCCCTCTAGATATTACAAGCACAGATGTTTTACACAAGACATTGTTTTATAGGATGTTGAAAAGCAGGAAGAGAAAAACAGAGAAGGAGGGGTAACTAGAGGACAAATTTTGCTGCCTGATGCAGAATTCATTCATATCCATATGTGTATCACTTCTTTTAATCATTTAATTTATTGATGTTTGCTGGTGATGAACTCTCTTTTTTCTTGATCTGAAAATGTGTTTATTTTATCTTCATTCTTTATACATGTTTCTATTCAGCATAGAATTTTAGGTTTGCAATTATTTTCTTCCAGTGAATTAATGAAGTCCTTCCATATTCTTTTGGTTTCTATTTTTTGCTAATGAAGTTAACTATCAATCTGACTTTGGCTACTTTGAAGGTAATCTCTCTCTCTCTCTCTGGGTGTATGTTTTTAAAATATTCTCTTTCTCTTTGATTATCTGCAGTTTTACTGTGATGTGTTTAGTTATGGTTTTCTTTTTGTTTATCTTCCTTGGAGTTCATTAAGCTTCTTGAATCTGTAGATTGATACGGTTCACCTTTCTGGAGAACTCTCAAACATAATCCTTTCAAATACAGCCTCTGCCAATGCTCTCTCTCCTTCTGGAACCTTCTTACTCTGCCCTGAAGTCTCTTATCCTCTCTTCCTTAGTTTCTATATTTCTCTCTCGCTCATTCTATATAAAATCTTCTGACCTATCTTCCAGGTCTATCATTTTCTCTTCTGTGTTCAATCTACTCTAAAAACCACTTTACTGAAATGTTAATTTGGGTTATTTTATTTTTTCATGTGTAGAAGCTTTATTTGGTTCTTTCACAAATCTATTATTCCACTTGTTACAGTTTCCTGTTCCCTGAAGATATTTTTAAGCTTGTCAAAATTTTTATGCATAATTATCATTAAAAATCTCTTTCTAGCATTTGAGGTCTTTGGGGGCTAGTTTATGCTGGTTTTTCTATTAGTTCATTGCACTTTATTTCCTTGTTGTGCTAATTTATCTTTGATTTTGTGCTACATTTTTCCCTTGAAAGTTTATTTGTAAAATTTACCAGAGGCTAAGGATAAGAATTCTTTCCTCCAGAGAGGCTTTGCATTTGCAAATGCCAAGCACCTGTATACCAAGAATCTGTAACCATTTAAAAGTAAATATATTTTAGTGCCTGATAGTGTTAACTTGAGCTGCAAGTGTTCATAAGGTCAGCATTCATTTTCCAAACTCAAGTTCTCTTTCCCCATTCCACCCCAAACTCCTCCCACTTGAAGGGAAATAAGAAAAGGGAAGCAAAAAAAAAATAAGGAAAGCAGGTATACTCTGGTTCAGTCTGCCCTTTTGAGTCTCAGCTCAATTTCTCCACTGTTTCCAGCCAGATCTGCAAATACCCCAGGCAAGAGTGAACTGTGGCCTGCCACCTCCTTCTTGTTTCTTGACTTCTTAATTTTGAGCTTTCTTTTCAATAACTTTTAAGAAGTTATCTCTTCAATAATTTTGAAAAAGTTATCGCTTCAATAACTTTTAAGTTTTTTTCATACTATATCATTTTAAGTTGTCTTCAGTAGAAATATGGCCCAAATAACATAGGCTGCCATCATGGAAAATGGAAATTCCCCTAATTATCTTTCTACTCTTTTTCTCACTTCTACTAAGTCTGTGCAGAGTCCAATATTAGTCTTTGGCCAAGAATTGTTGGGGTTTCCTCAACTGTAACACAGGGTTAATCATCTCTTCCTAACCCACAGAGTAAGTATGAAAGTCAGATAAGATTCTGTAGGTAAAAGTTCCTGTGAACTATTGGGTCATCTAAAGGGAACTAGAAAGGTATGTGAGCAGAGTGATTTGACTGTCTTTGTGTTCCTCCCAGTTCTAAATTCCAAGAGTCTATATTTCTGCATGAATATTTCTCATCTCTGTCCATTGTTTATATAGATCTTCACAACATTCTCTGCCCATTTATAATATCCAGTACCCTATTTTTTTCTATGTGAATCTACCCATCTTTCAAGATTCGTACAAGTACATCTTCTACACCAGTGGTCCTCATGATGGCTATTAAAATGCATATGTGTGAACCCCACCCAGGCCAGTGTAATCAGAATCTCTGGGGGTGAGGCCCAGATGAGTCACAGTACAGGTTGAGTATCACTGTCTACATATAGCCTTTCCTGACACACTGAAACCCAGTAATCCAGTAATCTCTCCTTCTTAATCCTTTCTCTTATTGACTGTATCATTCATTGGGACAGAGCCCACACTGCCTTGTATGTTAATTATCTTGTTAAATTTGTAAATAATCTGGATTTCTAAACAGAATACAATTCTTTTATGAATGGTTTAGCTCTGCTTCCCGTAATGCATATAAAGCTGTCCCTTGCAAATAATAAGAAACCTAAAATTATTTTCATAAGATATTGTTATGGGGAATATGAGTAGGAGAATGACCCATTTTTCCCAGGTAATATGCTGATGTCACAGCTTCTAAAATAAAAAACAAAATCCTACTCCAAACATTAAAACGTTAGAGGATTGGTTAAATAAATATGTGTTCACCCTATGATGGATACATTGCAGTTATTAAAAATGCTGGAGAAGACTATTTAATGGCATGATAAAATTATTTTGATACATTAGATGAGGAAAAGTAAATTACAAACAGTACACAATTTTTAAAATTTAGGAAAGTATTTATGGATGAGTGGTATTCTTGAATATTTTGTATTTAAAAAATAAAATGAAAGCAGCTTTGTTTTCTTAGAATGTGTGTGTGTGTGAGCAGATTTGAGCAAAGCTAAGTAAAAAGTGCTTATCACTGCATTTTAAACATCTCTCTTTTCTCACACTTCACATCCTAGATCACCGTAATCATGGGAAATGATCTGTCCAGCACAAGCAGAAGCACTATCCCTCAATGTTTTGCTGTTGCCCTGCTGCTGACTTCTGCTATTTCCCTCCATCTAATGCAAAGATAAGTGGCCTGGCTCTGAACATGGCCTCATTGTTTCCAGTGTAAATATGATTGGTTACCTGGCTAAATCCTGCTTACTAAATATTTGGACTTACTAAGTTCTAGAAACAGGAAAATAAAATATAAAAGGAAACTATAATATGGCTCAGCTTTTTATAACCTTGGGTGGTGTCAACTATGCATGAAACATGGAAAAGAGTATGATGGAAATAGTAGATCACTTTTTTGGAAAGAATAGATCACTTCTTTCTACTTGGAGAATAAAATAGTTTTACAAAGGAAAAAAATCAAACTGTGTGTGCCATATGATCTGAAGGTGGTTAAGAAAACTAAGCCTGAAAGGGAATACATCAGTGTCACCAGCCATCAAGACTCTCATCCATTGCTGGCTGGAATGTTATTTGGTACAAACTCCATTGAAAACAATTTGGCAATACCTATCAAAATTATAAATTCACATACCTTTTGATGCAACAATTCCATTTGTAAGGGTATTTTGTGGTATGCTCACAGATTTGCAATATGTGTAAGTTTACTAATGCAGCATAGTGTGGAAAATAAATTAAAACATCCATCAGGGAGAACTTGTTAAATAATTGACAATATTTGGCTCAGTATTATGCAACTGTAAGATAGAAAGGGAAAACTCCTTAGGAATTCATATGGAATAATCTCGAAGGTATATTTTACATGAAAAAAACCTAGATACATATGTATTAAGTGGTTTGTATTTTCTATGCTACTCTTTGCTTTAAATAAAAGTGGTGAGAAGGAATATGCATACTTTGGGTTGTATTTTATTATATACATATAATTTTGATGGACTTCAGGGAGAAAAAATGAGTGAAGACAGGAAATTTTTTTAAGACTATTTTTTTAAAGAAGTTTTAGATTTACAACAAAATTGAAAGTATAAAGATTTCCCATGTACTCACTCATCCAACAGGTACTTTTTTTTTTTTTAAACCATGGATGAATTGCATTGGCACATTTTAATTACCAAAAGTCCATAGTTTACCTTGGGGTTCACTCTTGGTATTGTACATTCTTTTTTTTCTTTTTTTTCCCAGTTTTATTGAGAAATAACTGACATACATCACTATATAAGTTTAAGGCATACAGCAAGATGGTTTGATTTATATATATTGTGAAATGATTACCACAATAATTTCAGCTAAAATCCATTTTCTCACATAGATACAAGTGTTGTACATTCTATGGGTTTGAACAAATGTATAAAGAATATATTCATTATAATGTCATACAAAGTATTTTCATTGCCCTAAAAAGGAATATTTTGTTGTCTACTCTTTTGTACCTCTTGAATCTGAACCATGTAAATGAATTATCTAATTGAAAAAAATTTAATTAGTAATTAAAAATACGACCAACATGCTAGAGTATAAGCTTCATGGAGATAGGGACTGTGTCTATCTTGTATACAGTTCTATTCACAGCTCCCAGCACAGTGCCTGGCATAGAGTAGCCACTTAATAGTCAAATGAATATGAATGATTAATATTTAGTGGTGGGATTCCTGGAAATATTTTGTAATTTGTAAATATTCCGTGATATACAGGTAATTATTTTAAAAATCAGAAATAGAATTTTTAAGTGGAAAGTAAAGACTCAGAGTATAATCCTTAAACCCAGGCAAGTGGGACCCCTGCCCTGCATTATAGGACCCACACCTCAAGAAGCCCTGTACTTTGAAGTGTCCTTCTTAATTTCTGACTCCCCTCTGTTGGCTGGGACCAGCTGGAGCTGGCAGTGCCATTGCAACAAGGTGCCACAGATGCAGACCAGATTCCAAGGTGCTCTCCAACCCTCAACTGCTCTCCCCTTGGGGTTGACCAGATGCCCCAAGGAACTCCAGGATTTGTGTATATGAGTCATCCCAGACTGGCCCAGGGTTGGGCTCTGGTTCCAGGAGGATGACATGAGAACAGATAGTTTGCATTGGCTGGTATTGTGGAATACAATACCAGCCAATGGTATTGTATTTTGCTTTTGAGTGACTCTTATGCAAGTGACTGTATTTTGCTTTTGAGTGACTCTTATGCAAGTCTGACAGGGTAAAGTGTAAGTTCAGGGCTTGACTATTAAGAATTCACCCCTGAGGGACTTCCCTGGTGGTCCAGAGTCTAAGATTCTGCACTCCCAATGCAGGGGGCCTGGGTTCGATCCCTGGTGAGGAAACTAGATTGCACATGCCACAACTAAGAGTTCAAATGCTGCAACTAAAGATCTTTCATGCCACAACTAAAGATCTCACATGCCACAACTAAAGGTCCTGCATGCTGCAACTAAGACCTGGCACAGCCAAATAAATAAATAAATAAGTTAAATAATTAATTTTTAAAGAGAATGTTAAAAAAAAAAAAAAAGAATTCACCCCTGAGCCTTGAGCTTGGTTCCTGTGCAGCCCAGGCACTTGTTCTCACCTATCCATTTTCTGACATTTTTTTGCCAAGTTGTTTACATAGACAAAACCACACAAAAAATATTTGCTAGTGCTCGCACACCTCAAGGATGACCCTGATCTAATGTAATAATTTGTGTTGTTTGAGAATTTTAAGTGAAAGCAAATGAAAATACTTAACATTCTGACAGATCAAAGGAAATATTTTATTCCAGAATATAATTAAATAAATAGAATAGAATAATGTTGCTAGGTGGGAAAAGAGACATAGGTCATTTTGATCAGAGCCCATACCTACAAAATCCAGAGTCAGAGGAGCCCAAAAAGCTATATAGCAGGGTATTTTTATAGCTAAAGTCAATAGTTTTACAGTGATTTTTTAGAATACAAGTATAGTTGATTTACATTGTTGTGTTAGTTTTCTGGTGTATAGCAAACTGATTCAGATATATATATATATATATATATATATATATGTTCATTTTCAGATTCTTTTCCATTATAGTGTATTACAAGATATTGAATATGGTTCCCAGTGCTATACAGTAAGATCTTGTTTATCTATTTTATATATAGTAGTGTGTATCTCCTAATCTGAAACTGCTAATTGATCCCTCCACCACTTCCCATTTGGTAACCATAAGTTTATTTTCTATGCCTGTGAGTCTGTTTCTGTTTTGTAAATAAGTTCACTTGTATCATATTTTTAGATTCCACATGTAAGTGCTATCACGATATTTGTCATTCTCTGTCTGATTTACTTCACTTAACATGATAATCTCTAGGTCCATCCATGTTGCTGCAAATATTATTTCATTTTTATGGCTGAGTAATATTCCATTGTGTGTGTGTGTGTGTGTGTGTGTGTGTATTGCTGCATTGCTGGATGATATGGTAACTCTATTTTTAGTTTTTAAGGAACCTCCAAACTGTTCTCCATAGTGGCTGTATCAATTTACTTTCCCATCAACAGTGTAGGAGGGTTCTCTTTTCTTCTCCACACCCTCTCTAGCATTTATTATTTGTAGACGTTTTGATGATGGCCATTCTGACCAGTGTGAAGTGATACCTCATTGTAGTTTTGATTTGCATTTCTCTAATAATTAGCATTGTCGAGCATCTTTTCATGTGCCTGTTGGCCATCTGTATGTCTTCTTTGAAGAATTGTCTATTTAGGTCTTCTACCCAGTTTTTGATTGGGTTGTTTGTTTTTTTGATATTGAGCTGTATGAGCTGTTTGTATACTTTGGAAATTAAGCCCTTGTCTGTCACATCGTATGCAAATATTTTCTCCCAGTCCGTAGGTTGTCTTTTCATTTTGTTTATGATTTCCTTTGTTGTGCAAAAACTTATAAGTGTGATTAGGTCCCATTTGTTCTCTTTTGCTTTTATTTCTTTTGCTCTGGGAGACTGACCCAAGAAAACATTGCTATGACTTATGTCAGAGAATGTCTTGCCTATGTTCTCTTTTAAGAGTTTTACAGTATCATGTCTTATATTTAAGTCTTTAAGCCATTTTGAGTTTATTTTTGTATATGGTGTGAGAGAGTGTTCTAACTTCATTGAGTTCCATGCGGCTGTCCAGCTTTCCCAACACCAATTGCTGAAGAGACTGTGTTTTCTCCATTGTATATTCTTGCCTCCTTTGTCAAAGACTAATTGACCAATTAATTAATTGTGTGAGGGTTTATTTCTGTGCTCTCTATTCTGTTTCATTGATCCATACAACTGTTTTTGTGCCAATACAATGCTATTTTGATTACTGTAGCTTTGTAGTATTATCTGAAGTCTGGGAAGGTTATGCCTCCAACTTTGTTCTTTTTCCTCAGGATTGCTTTGGCAATTCTGGGTCTCTTATGGTTCCATATAAACTTTAGGATTCTCTGAAAAATGTCTTGGATAATTTGATAAGGATTGCCTTAAATCTGTAGATTACTTTGGGTAGTATGGCCATAAAAACTATATTAATTCTTCCAATCCAAGAGCATGGTATATCTTTCCATTTCTTTGAATCATCTTCAATTTCCTTTATTACAGTTTATTAGGTCTTAGCATATAAGTCTTTCACCAACCTGGTCAGGTTTATTCCTAAGTATTTTATTTTTTTGATGCAATTTTAAAAGGAATTGATTTTTTTTACTTTCTGTTTCTGATATTTCATTGTTAGTGTAAAGAAATGGAACAGACTTCTGTATATTAATCTTGCACCCTGCTACTTTGCTGAATTCATTTATCAGTTCTAATAGTTTTTGTGTAGCGTCTTTAGGATTTTCTATATATGGTATCATGTCATCTGCCTGTAATGACAATTTTACCTCTTCCTTTCCAATTTGGATACATTTTCTTTCTTTTTCTTGTCTGATTTCTGTGGCTAGAATTTCTAATACCACGTTGAATAGAAGAGGTGAGAGTGGGCATCCTTGTCTTGTTCCAGATTTTAGTGGGAAAGCTTTCAGCTTTTCACCATTGAGTATTATGTTGGCTGTGGATTTGTCATAAATAGTTTTTATTATGCTGAGATATGTTCCCTCTATATCTACTTTGGTGAGAGTTTTTATCATTAATCAATGTTGAATTTTATCAAATGTTTTTTCTGCATTTATTGAGATGATCATGTGGTTTTTGTCTTTTCTTTTATTGATGTATCACACTGATTGATTTGTATATGTCAAATCATCCTTGTGACCCTGGGATGAATCCAAGTTGATCATGGTGTATGATCTTTTCTATGCGTTGTCGGATTTGGTTTGCTAATATTTTATTGAGGATTTTGCATCTATGTTCATCAAAGATATTTGCCTGTAATTTTCTTTTTTGGTAGTGTCTTTGTTTGGTTTTGGTATCAGAGTGGAGGCTTCATAGAATGACAGTGGGAATGTTCCCTCCTCTTCAATCTTTTGGAAGAGTTTGAGAAGGATGGGTATAAATTCTTCTTTGTATGTTTGGTAGAATTCCCCAGTAAAGCCATCCGGTCCTGGACTTTTGTTTGCACAGAATTTTAAAATTACAGGTTCTGTTTTACTTCTAGTGGTAAGTCTGTTCAAATTGTCTCTTTCTTCTTGATTCAGTTTTGGTGGGCTGATGTTTCCAGAAACTTGTCCATTTCTTCTAGGCTGTCCAATGTTTTGGCATATAATTGTTCATTGTATTCTCTTATGGTTATTTGTAGTTCTGCAGTATCAGTTGTTATTTCTCCTCTTTCATTTCTTATCTTGTTTACTTGGGTCCTCTCTCTTTTCTTCTTATTTAGTCTGGCCAGAGGTTTGTTGATTTTGTTTATCCTTTCAAAAAACCAACTCTTGGTTTTATTGATTTTTTTTTCTATTGTATTTTTAATCTTTACTTTACTTATTTCCTCTCTGATCTTTATTATTTCCTTCCTTGTGCCGACTTTAGGTTTTGTTTGGGTTTTTTTTCTACTTCTTTTAGGTGGTAGCTTAGGTTGTTTATTTGATATTTTTCTCGTTTTTTGAGGAAGACCTGTATCACTATGAACTTCCCTCTTAGTATTACTTTTACTGCATCCCTTAGATTTTGTATGGATGTGTTTTCATTGTCATTTGTCTCAAGGTATTTTAAAATTTTCTGTTTGATTTCAATGTTGACCCATTGGTTTTTTAATAACATGTTGCTTAATCTCCATGTAATCATTTTTTCTTATTTCTCATTCTGTGGTTCATTTCTAGTTTCATGTTGTTGTGATCAGAAAAGATGCTTGAAATAATTTCCATCCTCTTAAATTTCTAGAGGCTTGCTTTGTGCCCTAGTATGTTGTCTATCCTAGAGAATGTTCCATGTGCCGTTGAGAAGAATGTGTATTCTGGGTTTTTTGGGATGTAATGTCCTGAAAATATCAATTAATCTAACTGTTCTATTGTATTTAGGATACATTTAGGATCTATTTTATTTAGGATATGTTTAGGATCTCTGTTGCCTTATTGATTTTCTGTCTGGAAGATCTCTGTTGATGCCAGTGGGGTGTTAAATTCTCCTACTTCCATTGTATTCCCATCAAGACTCTTAGTATTTGGTTTGTGTATTTAGGTGTTCCTACATGGGGTGCATATGTGTTAATAAGCGTAACATGCTCTTCTTTATTAATCCTTTTATTATTATATAGTGTCCTTCTTTATCTTTATGGTCTTTGTTTTGAAGTTTTTTTGTTTGATATGATATTGCTACCCCCACTTTCTCATCATTTCCATTTGCATGAAATATCTTTTTCCATCCCCTCACTTTCAATCTATGTGTGTCCTTTGCCCTAAAGTAGATCTCTTGTAGGCAGCATATTGTAGTCTCTTGTTTTGTTATCCAATCTTCCTCTCTATTCCTTTTGATCAGAGCATTTAGTCCATTGACATTTAATGTAATTATTGATAGATGTGTATTTATTGCTATTTTAAACTTGTTTTCCAGTTGATTTTGTATTTCTTCTTTGCTCCTTCTTTAACTTTTTGTTTTTCCTTTTGTGGTTTAATGATTTTATTTTGTATTATGCTTCTGTCCTCTTCTTTTTGTTTTTGTGAATCTATTGTATGTTTTTTATTTGTGGTTACCTTGGTTTTCAAGTATATTAACCCATTACTATATCTACTTGCTTTAGACTTGTAGTCACATAAACTCAAATACATTCTAAAAAAAACTACATTTTCTTATGACCCTCCCCCACTTTTTATGATTTTGATATCCTCTTTTACATCTTCATGTTTATCCTTTTGCTCTTCATTGTAGTTATAATTGCTTTCACAAAATTAAAAAAAATTCTTTCAATCTATACTGGTTTACTTAAGTGATCTTCAATCCTTTTATATACTTGCTTATCCTATTGTGATTTTCTCTTTCCTATAGGTTCTTGCTTCTTTTCTATTTAGGAAGATCTTTCAATATTTCTTTTAGGATAGGTTTAGTATTGTTATATTCTTTTAGTTTTTGCTAGTCTGAGAAATTCTTTATTTTTCCTTCTATTCTAAATGATAATCTTGGTGGGTAGAATGTCCTAAGTTGCAGGTTTTTTCCTTTCAGGACTTTGAATATATCTTGCCCCTCCTTTCTGGCCTGCAAAGTTTCTGTGGAGAAATCAGCTGATAGCCTTATGGGAGTTCCCTTGTAACTAACTCTTTGTTTTTCTCTTTCTGCCTTTAGAACCCTCTCTTTATCTTTTACTTTTACCATTTTAATTTTAATGTATCTTGATGTAGGTTTGTTTGAGTTCATCTTGTTTGGGACCCTCTGTGCTGCTGTACCTGGACATCTGTTTCCAGCCATAAATTCTTCAAATACATTTTTGATCCCCTTTTTCTTCAGCTTCTGGGATCCCTATTATGGGTAGATTGGCTTGCTTTATATTATCCCATAGGTCTTGTATATTGCTTTCAATTTTTTTTAATTTGTCTCTCTGTCTGCTGTTCTGATTAGGTGATTTACATTATTCTATCTTCTAGCTCACTTAGGCATTCTGCTGTGTTATTTACTTTGCTATTTATTGCCTTTAGCTTGGTTTTCATCTTGACAATTGAGTTGTCTAATTTTGATTGGCTCCTCTTTAGAGTTTCTAGTTCCTTGTTACAGTGATCTGCATTTCTATCAATAGCCTTTCTTAATTCCTTCAATATTTTTATCTCCTTTTTGAACTCAGGGTCTAGGAGACTGGAAAGATCTGTTTCATTATTTGTCCTTTCAAGGGAATTACCTTGTTCTTTTAATTGGGAGTGGTTCCTCTACTTCTTCATTTTACTTATATTTCTCTGACCCTATGAATTAGGAGAAACAGTTATCTACTGTGGTCTTGAAGGGCTCTTTTTATGTGGGAGTGTCCCTGTGTAGCCTGTGTGAGTCTAATATTTTTGGTGCAAGGTCTTTTTTTAGTATGGATGTCTACCACATCTTTCCTCAGTGTGTGCTGGCCATTATCCCCTTGGTAGGGGGTGTAATTGGTGTTGTGGTGACAAGAGCCTGTGCTGGATATTGGTTGGGGCCTCCTCTTTTTTCTTTGGTTGTCACAGCCCTGTCAGGGGCAGGGTCTGCTCCCCAGTTGTTGGTATAGAAGCCCTCAGATCTGGTTCTAAGCTGCGGTGTGAGGTAAGCAGAATGGGAGGGCTCCCGCTGTTAAAGGAGCCACTGAGTATTCCTCTGCAGGAGCTGTCCACCAGGAAGTGTGCTCTATGTTGTCACCTGTCACCCGTGTGTGTACTAACAGAATACACTGTTTTTGACCCTGCCCTTGGACCTTTCTCAGCCGTGGGCACACTGGCAATCAACCCAGATGTCCCAAAGAAACTGTGCTCACAAAACTGTCAGCATGTCTTCTAAAGTCTGACACCCAAACATGCCATGGGAGCTAAAGGAATTAGTCCAGACCCCAGCCCTGCCTCCATGTGCATGCACCCACAAAGCCTGCAGCTGCTGATACTGGACCCACCCCATCCACGGGAGTGCCAATAATCTGCTCGAATGTCCCTCACGCACTGTGCTCACAAATCTGCTGGTGGCATAAGTTCACACAGCCACCAGGAATTGGCTCAGATCTCAGTCCTGCCTCTGTGTGTGGGCAACCTGCTGGTGCCTGTGTGCTCCCAGAGATGGTAGTGTGGAGTCACGGCCACTGTGAGCACACCGAGAATGAGGCTGCTATAGTGGGGCCATAACCCTAATTTCACACAGGTTAACAATGGGGTTTCTGTGGTGGACCTGGGCTCCACCCTACACACACCCCCAGATGTGTTCCAGACCACACTCCAGGCCCTTTGAGCTGTCTCTGAGCAGCCAACCCCAGTCCTCTCCCTGGGTCTGTCCACTGAAGCCCAAGTTTCAGCACCCAGCCCCCCTGTGCAACAGTAGGTATGCGTCTCAGGCTAGGGAGTGCAGCAAGGTAGCCAGGATCGTCTGTGCTGGTCTCTCTCTGTTCTGCCTGCCACAAGCCAGGGGCTGAACTCTCCTCTGAGCCTGTGTAGCTCCCTATATGTCACAGTTGATCTGCCAGCTGGTGAAGGGGTTCCCAGGGTGAGGGAGCCTTTCCTCTTTCACAGGGACACAGTTCCCATTCCAATTCCTTTTTTTTTTTTTTTCTTTTCTTTCATCTAAACTTAGTTACATGGTGATCTTTCTTTCTTACAGTTTTGGTTGTTTGAGATCTTCTGCCAGAGTTCAGTAGGTATTCTGTGAGACATGCAGATATATTTGTGGTAGGAGGTGAGTTCCATGTCCTTCTATTCTGCCATCTGGATCTCCCTCTACAGTATATATTTTTTTAATTTATGAATATGTAAACTTCAACTCCCTTGCCCATTCTTAGCAACATCTCAAAAGAGGTCAAGCCCCACCATACTGGCAAAACACCTTTGTCCCTACTTTCTGCCACATTACGCTATGGTTCATACACAGTTCATCACTGCAGTTATATTATACAGTTAAACTCTTCTTACATATTCATCTCCTCCCATCACACTCCAACACACATTTTCCAAGGAAATAATTTGAGCTTTAGAGAGTGCAGAGGGTCAGAGAGAGATTAGCTTGAGAAGAACCAGCCTTAAGGAGATGAAGTCAACTTCTTCCTTCTAAAATCAGAGACCGAAATCCTCTCATTTTCCTACTTTTCACCTTAAGCACACATCTCTCTGCTGAGCTGGGTAATTCTGTATAATCCAAAGAAAGTGCTGTGTCTCTAAAAAGTCCCATGGTCCTTCCCTGCACTAGACTAGTCCTTTCTTCTCCCTCCAGAGAGCGTCAGGAAACTTTCTACATTAGACTGGAAGCGGTGGAAAGGCCCTTGCTGATGCACACCAGCAATTTCTCTGATGTGCTATGAGGATCAAAAGGAGGTGAACCTGTGACTCATGATTTATGTAAGGCTGAAGTCCTGTTGCACTCAGATATACAGCTGAGTTTGTTTCTCATTTTCATGAGTGTACACTGTATGTTGACTGTGAGGAAATGTGTGCTAGCACAAGTGGGGTGGGCAGGGACAACAAGGATGAGTTGTATGCAGATGAGTTTTTATGCAGAACACGAAGCTTGAGCTGAACCTTGAAAGGTGAGGAGGAAAGTGCAGATGATGAAGGATCTAGAGATAATTTCTTGGTAGAGGGAGCAAAAGGAACAAAGGAGAGGCATAAAAGAACTGTATGATATGTAAGGAGAAGAGTGGTTTCACTAGTGTGGTATTTGGCCTAGGTGTTGGGGTGGAAATGGGAGAGCAGAGAGAGCTAAGATAGAAAGGTGGGAAAGGATTTAGGTTTAGACTTTATCTCATGGGTGATAATGGGGAGGGACCACATTTCACGGCTTTGCATTCCATTTTATTTTCACTTTGATAATTTTTAAAAATCCATATTCTATTTAGATTGAAATACATGATATAAAATCATTGAGCCACATCAAAAATCATTGAGCACACCTTTCACAAGGGAGATTTATTTTCTGCTTTTGAGGAGACAGAAAGGAGGGTCAGAGTGTCTCTCTTGCATTAGCTGTTTCTTAAGTAACTTTAATTCAAAATAATATGCCATTGCTACATACTTGGGGGCAGACTACTCTGGGACCTAACAATGTCTAGAGTCATGGGTGATAAGACCACTCCGCTTTTTCTTCTCATCTCTTGGAAAAAGTGTCCTATTTATACCTCATCTCTTTCCAAGCTCCTTCCAGCTCAAGTAGGATCAATTCCACGGGTACAATTTGAACAGGTACATAACCCAACATTATACCAGGAAACAGTGTAATGGTTTGCAAAGAATCCACCCAAGCCTTGTAATCAGACAAACCTGGGTTCAAAGGCTAGGCCTGCCTCTGTGTTCTCAGTCCAGTTACTTCATCTCTCTGTGTTGATTTTTTTATCTGTCATAACTGTGGATTGTACCCTAGGACTGCTTCATGGACATATGATCTGTCATACAGGAACTTGCACTTAGATGGGTCTCTTGGTTTAATGCTCTGCTGTTGCCATCTTGAAACTCTTAAGAACTTTTTAACAGGAGCCATGCATTTTCATTTTGCATTGGGCCCTGCAAATTATGCTGCCAGTTCTGTCTAAACAGTCAGGGTAATGTGAAAAGAGCCACATGCAAGTGAGTGAGATTGATCAGCTGTCACAGAGTACTTACCATGATCTGTAGATGAGAAGATTCATAATATCTCATTTCAGAGACAGATGGTAACTTCTGTTAGCATGCCACGTGTGAAGGGTCAGACTGCCCTTTTCATCTGTGCCACCTTGGGAAATCACAATGCCTCTGATGCCCTCAGGGTCATCACTTGTAAGTTGTAGATAATAAAAATATTTACCATGTGGGATTTGGGAGAGGATTAAATGAGGTAATATATGAAATGTGCCTAAAACAGTGCTTAGCACCTAGCAAGCTATTCATATTCTTCTTATTATGTATTTAAAGTTGTTTTGTCTGAAACTGTGTTTTAGTTTAAATATTATACTGTTCATACAGAGCAATTGTTGTAGACCTCTTAAGAAACTTTCAGACTAAGATTGCATAGAAACAGACAATTGACAGAAAAAGGAATACAAATGGCCAATAAAGATTTGAAAAGATGTTTCGCATTCCACATAACTAAAGAAATAAAAAGTAAATTAGTTATGGGATGGTTATTTTTTACTCATCTCACTGGGGAAAATTTTTTAAATGGTAATACTCTATATTAGCCAGGATGTGGGGGATAGTTACTCTGGAGCATTGCTGATGAGGAGTACAAACGTGTTTACCATTTGAGGACAATATGGCAACGTTTACCTAAATTTCATGCCAACAATCCCAATCCAAGGAGACACAATACTTGCAGAGGTAGTAAAAATATATTCATTCATTTATTTATTCATCAAATATATGTTGAACATCTATTTAGTGTCAGCTGAAGTCACTGATTCACAGACTCCCTTAAAGGAGATAATCAGATGACATGATTTCAGGTAATTATAAGTAATATTAAGACAAAGAAAGTCAGCTCTTGATTAAAGGATGATGAGATAGGGAGCAGGGTATTCTGTGGATGAACAAGGAAGGCCTTGCTAAAGAAGTGATACTGAAGCAGAGACCTAAATGAGGACCTGCTTGCTCCCTCTATAGGAAGGTCATCCAGTGAAGGCAACAAGGGCAAAGAGGGCCCAGAGGGAAAACAGTGGCTCTTCAGGGCCCTTCAGCAGGAAGGGAAGTGTAACCAACAAATAACCATTAATAAAGGGGTAAAAGAGTCCTTTCTTGGTGTCATCTGTACACTGGAATATTACAGGGAGCTGCAAAAAAGTGAGAAGACCTACTGGTACAAATCTGGAAATGTATGCGTGATATATTAAGTGGAAATAAAATTACATAAAACAATATATTAATAATCTCATTTCTATAAAAAGATTGAAATGTATGTATGTCTTTTTGTGTAAACATTTGAAAAGATCTAGAGATACAAAACCAAGTATTATGCAAGGTTGTAGCAAGGGGGTTAGATAGCTGATAATTGGTCTAAAAGGGTAAAAGAGAATGTGACAAATCAGTGGAGTTCCAATGTCATTCCCAAGGTTTCTTAAGTATTCTGCTTCTCTCCAGAGTATAACTGGAAGGTGCTAATCCCATAATTTGCAAGAATCTTCTTGTTATGAAGTGGTTTCCCATGTAAATAGGCCTGCAGGGAAAGAATGTCCAGATCACATTGATGACTTACTTGCCTTTAATTAGTGCATTGTTTTGTGTTATGGTTTTCACATCGGCCTGTTGTAAGCCCATCAGTGAGCGATAGATTCTGGGTGTCCTGCTCTGACTTAGCTCACAGACACTTGATCCAAGGACAGGCACAGGAACAGCCCCTCCCCACCCATCCCAGGCTCCCTGGTCAGGCTATGGGGCATCCTAAGGCCCCTCCAAGGCAACACCACTCACTCTCTTAGGCTACTGTCAAATTAGATAAACTACCAGGCATAAAGCACCCGGCAGTTCTCCTGGAAATATTGCTGTGTGCTAAGCAATATTTATTCTGTCTGCCCTCCTCTCCTTACATCAAAGATTTCTGTACTCAGAGAGGTTATTTGTTTTCTGGTTGTCCTGTTCTCCTCCCCTTCCTTCTCCTTTCCTGCTTTCTTTTGGATTAATTAAGCATCATTTAGAATTTCTTTTTAAATTATTTATTGACTTTTAGCTATACCTCTTGATGTTATTATTATTATTTTTAGTGGTTGCTAAGGATATTGAAACATAGACCCTTAACTTTTCACAGTCTACATAGAATTAATAATGCACCCTTTCACATAAAATATAAGAACCCTGCAACTGTGCGGGACCAGTTCCCACCCCCTTCTCCTTTATTTTGTAATTGTTATATGTATATATCTGCATATATCCTACACCCCACCACATACTCATATGTACTTTAAAGGAATGAGGAGGAAAAAGTAGTCTTTTATACTTACCCACATACTTACTATTCCCAACACTCTTCCACAAGAGGGTTATAATGCACTCTGAGGGAAGGGACATAGTCATGGAAGCCAGAGAATAATCAAAGACAACACACAAATACTGTAGAATTTATAGGTCATGAGAAAACATCCTCAAGAGTTGAAGGAATTAACTGGGTTATTCAGATACTGACCTTCACTTTTCCTGTGTTGAATTTTATTCTCTGATAAATTATTCTAAAAGTCATGTGGAATTTTCTTTTTCCTCTTTTGCTTTTATGAGATCAGATCTAATAAAAGCACCTGTACTTTCTGTCCTTAAACATTTTACAATTTGGTTCTACTTTATGATCCCATCTTAGAGGAAGAGTAGGGTTTTTCTGGGTCTCTGTTCCATCACCTGAACATTGTTACCACTTCTCTTAAATCTCTCTTGAGGGACCCAATTGGCTCTGAAAAAATACACCATTTTGCTCTCCTTTTTGGGGACATTTTGCATGAGGGAGGGAGCAGCCTAGTCTCTTCAGTCTCCAGTCCCTCACTGCCTTCCCTGCCTATCCCCTATAGCCACAGGAATATGCTGCCTTTGTTCTGAGAACTGAAAGTCCAGGAGGTTGGTGCAAAGGGAAGAAGGAGAAAAGTAGAAGAGGTGGAGAGGTGGGCAGGGGAGAGATCGGGCAGAACCTTTATTTTCTTAGGATTTTATTCTAAATATGGTAAGAAGTCATGAAAGTGTTGCAAGCACCAGGGTGAAATGATCCAATTGACACTTTAAGGTCACTTCTGTGACTGTGCAGAGAAGGGATTGAAGGCAGGAGTAGATGTAGGTGGTCCAGGCTAGAGCATGTGGTTTGGATAAGGGAGTGGCTGGGAAAATGGAGAGCAGTGACAGATCCAAGGGTTAATTTGGAGGTTAAACTGTCAGGGCTTCCTGAGGCACTGGGTGTGGGATTGGGGGAAAGAGAGAAATGCAGGGTGAAGCTCAATGTCAGGCCTGATGCACTACATTGATGGACACTGCTGCCATTTACTGCAGAAGAAAGACCTGCAGGATGAGGCAGTGGGAAGACTACATTTTAGAGAAAACCAACACTTCTTTTTGGACTTCCTAGGTTTAAAATGTCGACAACATCCAAGGGAGACTCCCACCTAAGCAGCTGGGTTTAAGAGTACAGAGCTTGGGAGAGCCCTTCCTCCCCTTTTGTCTTGCATCTTCCTCTGTAAGCTGAACTGCCCTCACCTCCAGCATCACTCACATCTGAGCACTGCAGCAGATTAAAGTCAACGCAGATCCTGAGGGTCTTCTGCACGTGGGGCTGCCCCTGTGCAAGGCAAGTCTCCAGCTGGGGAACCTCCCACTCCTCAGGTGCACAGATTTTCCCTGTAGTTGGAGCTCAGGGATGGCTCTCTGACTCATGCTGGGGTATGGACTAAATTGTGCTGGGGGTGGGGACCAAATAATAAGAAGGAGGTAGGGAAAGTAAAAATGGAAGAAACAAAAATCATGGGAATCCACTGAGACACATATCTCCAAGCTATCATTTGAATTGAAACTTGGCATAATTGAGATTGGCTTCTGCCCTCTGACAAGCCCTGTCCTCAGCCCCACCTTTAGATCTGGGCCAGTAAAGCCCTTTCCCTGGCCACTGACTTAAAGCATACTGCTCTGAGCCTCTCTAGCCACAGCCCTCCCCATGGGTCCTAGTCCACGGTGCCCACCTGGAACCCTTGACCCTTCTGAACAGTGCTAGGATACTGAGGCCCCAGCATTACCTACACAAGTTGGTACAGCCCACTTCCAGGGCCTGCCTGGACCCTTCCTTGTCTAAGTAAGGCACCTCATGTTATTGGTTAGAGCGAGGAGAGAGACCAAATCTGTGAACCGGGACAGTATCTCCCCCACACATCCCTCTCACCACCACATCACGATGCAGGTTACTAATGGGTCAAACAATTCCAAATTTGAACCTGGCTTTCAAGGTTTTATGAAGGTACATTGTTCAAGGTAGGAAGATGGTATTCCAGAACCAAGTTTGTTTGCCCACACACAACAAGCCAATCACTGAGACGCCAAGTTTGCAGCAGAGAAAGGATTTAGTCACGAGGCAGCCAAGCAAGATAGGAGAACAAATCTCAGGTACACCTCCCCAAAAAGATAAAGAAGCAGGGTGGTCTTAGGCATGGGGAAGGGCATACCTGAGTTACATGCTTCTTCATGGGATGTATGTTCAAAACTGGAGGCACTTAACATGATCTAAGTGTGGAGTTTTCAGCCCTCTGAGGTCAAAATGTCATACATCAGCAGTTCAAAAAATACTTAAGGTGAGCTTGGGCAGTGAAGGCAGGTTATAAGCTGAGGGGTTTTTAACAACCTGTTCCCTTACCTGTTGTTCTGTAAGACACAAGCTCAAGAATTCCCGTTTCTATTAATACTATGGGGTACAGTTTCAATAGAACATATTTTTATTTAAATTTTTAGTTTGATTTAAACAATTAACTATTTAAGTATGTGGTATGTAGGCCTTCATTGGTACTTTTACCCTCATTATTATTATGTCTGGATCCAGGTTAAAGTCCTTAAAATTCCTATCTTGGTCAGGCTGTAGGGGAACACAAAGGGATGGTATGGCAGAGGGGAAAAGAGCAGGCAGTCAGTCTTTGGAATCAGGATGAGGTGGGCCCTAGAGTCCCCACTGTTTTCCAGCCCTTCTCTCTCTAGAACCACTGTAGGTATCTGGAAAGTTCCAACTTGTTACAAGAACCCAGAATTTTCTCCATGAGTAAGCTAGTGTCAACCACCACTACCAATTGGCACCAATCTAGCTTTTAACGTCTAGAAGTGTGGGAAGCATTGGATTGTTGTCCAATAAACATGTAAAGATCCAAACCATTTCAAATGTCTTAGTGGGTGTGTATTTCAGAGGAGAGTCCTCTGAAAGGCTGGCATGGGGGAGCCGTGATTACATATAGATGTGCGGGAAGTGTAGCTAGGAAAATTAAATGAGTGTCATTGATGTAAACACTAACCAAGAGGATCCTGAATTAGTCATCCAGAGAAAAGAATAGCTGAGACCTTGAAAGTAACAAAACTTCATAAAAGAAAGCACAGTCCTCCCAACTCCTGGCATTGCCATGGCAACTGGGGCCCAAATGAGGTCATCCCAAAGGCGGGGAGTGGCCCAGGTGACTGGTGGGGGCAGAGACTGGGATGAAGGCTCAAACCACCAGGAGGGAAATGGAAACCATGGGAAGAAAACAGAGGGAATTTCTGGTAACAGAATAAAATTAGTCACAGCTATTAAGCTACAGCCACAAAATCTTGAACAGAACTTTTGGCTGAAAAAGAAGGGAAAAGACTCGGAATTTATTTTACTCTTGCATATGTCTTTTATGAGAGGATATCACTCACACAAAGCACTTTGTTCAGGGAGCAGTTGCATCCAGTTTATGAATATTGCAGTCAAGTCAGTGATTCATGCTAATGGAGAACATGGAATGTATGAATAAAGATATTTCATGGGAGTTGGCCCTGGTATTAAATATTTGCAACTCATTTGGGCCCCCAAGATTAAGCCTCCTGTTTTATCAAACTTGTCTCTAACCTCATGAATAAAAAGATAAGGTTAAAGGAAAATTACCTCTCAAAAACTATATTGATTGTGCAAAACCAAAAAACTAAAACTGAGGGTTTATAATGAGGAAATGGTGTAGATCTGGTTTAACTAATGAGAAGGACAAAGCCAGGACTATAGCAGAGATGACTACCTCAAGTCTACTCCGCAGCTGAAATCACAAGGTTTCTTGGAAAACATAAATAACTGAACTACCTTCCCTAACAATGCTCCTCTACTGCTTGATAGTTTTCAGCTGGAGAAAGAGAAGAGCAGCCCCTCACACAAGCCTAAACCCTTAAGTCTTTTCTAACCCCTCCTACTGGAATGCCCTACAGTTCTTCATGATGTGAGTTCTCCTTTGTTGTAAGGAATTAATAAACTCAACTTTAACTGCAGGTGTGTTCCTGGATGATACTGATAAGACAATTAATTTACTATTCCATATGGTTGGGTGGAGAGGGTCACTATTCCATAGACTCCAGATTTGCTT
The DNA here is from genome assembly GCF_949774975.1 of Lagenorhynchus albirostris. Lineage (NCBI taxonomy): Eukaryota > Metazoa > Chordata > Mammalia > Artiodactyla > Delphinidae > Lagenorhynchus > Lagenorhynchus albirostris. The sequence goes on along the minus strand of NC_083096.1, from coordinate 29,227,321 downwards.
TTATAAAACCCTGCCTTCCTTTGCTCAGAGACTCATCATGGTTTTATCCTCTGCCGATTAGAACATTTTATCATATCTCCCTTTATCTCTTATAATGTTTTTTGTCTTAAGGTCAATTTTGTCTGATATTAACATAGCTATACAGATTTGGGGAAATCAGTGTCTGTATGGTGTATATTTTTCTACTCTTTTACTCTCAGTCTATATGTATGCTTTAGATGTATCTCTCTTTATTGCATAATAGTGACACATTTGGGTTTTACCATAAGGCTTATGCTTTTTGTTTTCCAGTTTTTTTTTCTGGTCTCCATTTATAGTTTATTTGACATCTATTATATTTTATTAATCTACCTTTCTCCACTTTATTAGCTTAGAAGTTATGTGTTTCTGTTCTTTTTGTGGTGGAATGAGAAACTACAATGTGCTTTATTAATTCATTAATGTCTAAATTTAATTTATTTACCTCATTGTAGATAATAAAAGGAATTTAGAACACTTTAACTCCATTTACCACTTCAGGTTACTTCTTTATTTCATGTCTTTTAGTTTTACCCTTTTTAAAAAACTCTCCATTACATTATTTTTCTGTTTGACAAAGTCGACATCTGTCTAGATTTTCCCACATATTTACCACTATAGGTTACTTCTTTATTTCATGTCTTTTAGTTTTACCCTTTTTAAAAAACTCTCCATTACATTATTTTTCTGTTTGACAAAGTCGACATCTGTCTAGATTTTCCCACATATTTACCACTTTCTTTAGAATTTCCTTCAGATGAGAGTCTACAGGTGATGAACTCTCAATTTTCATTTGTTCTGAAAATGTCTTTGTTTTGTTCATGTTCTTGAAAGATATTTCATCCAATATAGGATTGTAGATAATATTTTACTTTTTCTTTGACTGCTTTAAGATATTCCCATTAACTTCTATTTTCTGCAGGTTTACTATGATATATCTAGGTATTGTTTTTAAAAAATTTACTCAACTGGGGATTTATGAGGCCTTTTGAATTGAAATCTTGAATCTTTTATCAGTTCTGGAGAATTCACTGTCATTATTTCTCCATATATTGCCTTTGTCAATTCTCTCTCTTCACTCAATTAAATTGGGACTTTAATTAAATGTATATCAGATCATCTATTCCATCATTCACAACTCTTATACTTGCTGCTGAGACCATGCACCTCAGATTGGGACTTGAACCCATGCTGCCGGGACTCAAACCCAGCCAAAACCCACGATCTTCCAACTGAGGTCACACACCCGGTATCAGGACTTAATGAAGCTCAGGTTCTTGATGTCTCATCACAGAAAGAATTCAGTGAGAGACAAAGTGATAGGTAAGAAGTGGATTTATTTAGAGAGAAACACACTCCACAGACAGAAGGTGGGTCAACTCAGAAGGTGAGAAAGGCACCAGGGTATGGGGTTGTCAGTTTTTATAGTGGTGGGTAATTTCATTGGCTAATGAGTGGGAGGAGTATTACAGCTATTTTGGGAAGGGGCAGAGATTTCCAAGAATTGGGACACCACCCGCTTTTTGATCCTTATGGTTGCCTTAGAAGTGTCATGGCACCTGTGGGTGTGTCATTTAGCTTGCTGATGTGTTACAGTGAGCGTATACTGAGGCTCAAGATCTAGTAGAAGTTGACTTGTCCTCCATCTTGGACCCATTTGGTTCTAATTCGTTTATGTCAAGTCCTCAGGCTATGTCATTCTTTCAAAGGTTGTGCCCTGCCCCCTTCCTTCCTGTTTCACTATCATATTTTCCATCTTTTTGTCTGTGTGGCATTGTTCCTTCTGACTTATCTTATAAATCTGTAACTTTCTCTTGTTTTCCAAACTCATTTAGTACATTAATTTTGAATTTTAGTTATTGAATTTTTTCCTTTGTAGAAGTTCCTTTTTCTTTCTTTTTCAAATGTGCTAGAATCCAATTTATAATTTTCTGTTTCTCACAGATATTTTTAGTATGTCTTTTATTTTTTTTAATTTATTTTATTTATTTATTTATTTTTGGCTGTGTTGGGTCTTCATTGCTGTGTGTGGGCTTTCTCTAGTTGCAGTGAGCGGGGGCTACTCTTCATTGCAGTGCGTGGGCTTCTCATTGCAGTGGCTTCTCTCATTGCAAAGCATGGGCTCTAGGCATGTGGGCTTCAGTAGTTGTGGCACACGGGCTCAGTAGTTGTGACTCATGGGCTCTAGAGCACAGGCTCAGTAGTTGTGGCACACGGGCTTAGTTGCTCCACGGCATATGGGATCTTCCTGGACCAGGGCTCGAACCCGTGTCCCCTGCATTGGCAAGCGGATTCTCAACCACTGTGCCACCAAGGAAACCCAGTATGTCTTATATTTTAAATACTACAATCATCCTTTAGAATAATTTATATCTTTTCATTCCAATTGTCAAAGTCATCGGAGGTCAGTGTATGTCATCCATTGTTTTAGCTGATTCCCATTCAAAATGAATTTAGTTATCTTTGATGATAAGCTTCTGATAGCTCTGGAATAGTTACTGGTGTTCCTAGAAGCATAGGCTTATTCCTCTATTGAGGTTTTACATTTGTATTTCTTAAATTCCTGGGGCATTACCAGTCTGCAACCACTTTAAATTCACCATTTGATTCTGATATGAATGGGATACAATTCCCAGGAAAGATGGGCATTAGGTTTATAAACTCTCAGAGACACATTTTTCACCCATGCTTCCTCCATCTCTCCCAACAATGAGAAAATTCTTGCTACAACTCTAGGAAGATGGGAAAGGGGAATGCTTTCTGCTCTTTTGTCTGATTTTGAGGGAGACATCTGTAGTCTTTCCTCTCTGTAGTGTGCCTTTGGCTTTTACCTCTGTTAGCGTCTCCTCACTGTCAATTTAGCAGCTGTTTTCATCTAGATGAGCAAATGCCCAAAGGGCAAAAGTCAACTGTGGAGTTCCTGTTCTCCTCTCTGTTCTTCCTCCTCCTAGATTTTGGCCTGCCTTCCTCACTATATTTTAGTATGCTCCTTCTATGCTTTAAGAAGTCTTCAGATGTCTTCCAGCATTTTCATCTCTTTTCAGTGGGAATGCTGATCTGAATAAACGAGACACCCCCCAGTCCCCATTACCTGACATGGAAGTCCCTCAAATTATATTTCTTTCCTGGCTCCCGCTTTTGTGACCTGCCACAACAGCTGCCAAAGTCATGGCGGTTCACTGGCTTTAGTTTCCTCAACTATAAAGTGGGGTTAGTGATTTTCATTACCTTGTAGAATTATGCAACTCGAATAACAAAGTTCTCAACAAATCATAAATACCATATATATATAATAATGTTTATATATAATAAATTATGTAAATGATAACCATATTATACATAATAAAGATATTTATTTTATCGTGTAGGGGAGGAAAAATATTTTTTTTCTTACTTTTCATTGTTCTTGGCTGAGATCCCTCTGTAAAAAGACAAATTAGAGGAGAAAAATTTAATTACAAGCTGTTAAAAGATAAATTGAGGCACATTGGACTTCCCTGGTGGCGCAGTGGTTGAGAATCTGCCTGCTAATGCAGGGGACACGGGTTCGAGCCCTGGTCTGGGAGGATCCCACATGCCGCGGAGCAACTAGGCCCGTGAGCCACAACTACTGAGCCTGAGCATCTGGAGCCTGTGCTCCACAACAAGAGGGGCCGCGATAGTGAGAGGCCCGCACACCACGATGAAGAGTGGCCCCCGCTTGCCACAACTAGAGAAAGCCCTCACACAGAAACGAAGACCCAACACAGCAAAAATAAATAAATTAATTAATAATAAAAAAAAATTGAGGCACATTAAAAATGTTAACAGGGGCTTCCCTGGTGGCTCAGTGGTTGAGAGTCCGAGGGGATACGGGTTCGTGCCCCGGTCCGGGAACATCCCACATGCGGCGGAGTGGCTAGACCCGTGAGCTATGGCCACTGAGCCTGTGCGTCCGGAGCCTGTGCTCCGCAACGGGAGAGGCCACAACAGTGAGAGGTCCACGTACCATAAAAAAAAAAAAAAAAAGTTAACAGTTTATTTGAGCAAAAATCAATTAGAATTGAGCAACACCCAATCAAGCAGACAGAAAGGAGCTGTACCTAATGAAAAACTTTTATAGGCAAAAGAGGGTGGGAACAGGGAAGTTATACCAGGCAAAAAAGCAGCTCGGTTATTGCAAGGTCACTTTCCTTTAGGAATGGCAGGGGGTCTACCAGGCAGATTACCCCACTAACCTGCTGATCGGATGATTCCTGATTGACTGGTTTAAAATTCCATTTAAAATTACCTTTCTGGGAGAGCCAACTAATTAAGTCTTGGTTTGGTGATCTGGGGCTTAACATAACTCCATTTTGGGCCTGTTGCCTTATTTTTAAGAGTACATATGTTTTGGGACTTCCCTGGTGGTCCAATGGTTAGGACTCTGAGCTTCCACTGCAGGGGTACAGGTTCAATCTCTGGTCAGGGAACTAAGATCCCACATGCCACGCAACACGGCCAAAAAATTAAAAATTAAAAAAAAAAAAGAGTATGGGACATCCATACTGGCACCGTGGTTAAGAATCTGCCTGCCGGCGCATGGGACACAGATTCAATCGCTGCTCTGAGTTGATCCCAAATGCTGTGGAGCAACTAAGCCCAAGCGCCACAACTACTGAGCCTGCACTCTAGAGCCCGTGAACCACAACTACTGAGCCTGTGTGCTGTAATTACTGAAGCTCACATGCCTAGATCCCATGCTTCTTAGCAAGAGAAACCACTGCAATGAGAAGCCCACACACCACAAAGAAGAGTAGCCCTTCCTTGTCGCAACTAGAGAAATCCCACGTGCAGCAATGAAGACCCAACGCAGACAAAATAATTAATTAATTAATTTAAAAAAAGAGAGTACATATGTTTGTACAGGAGCTGCACAAAGATGTGAGACTCAAAAGGCGGCCAGATGATTGAAGCTTATATAGCATCCTGAGCTAAGGAAAGGGATAGGCATCTGGGGCTTCAAAGTAGGGGAGACAATTCATAGGAAGGTGAGAGGAAGACATATTTGGAAAACAAATGTTGCCCTGCCAAGCAGGTAAGTCTCTCAGGTGAAGAAGTTGTCTCTGGTAATAACTCCCTTTGTGGCAAGGTCCTAAATTTCCCTTGCAAAAGGGTAACTTCTACTCTGTTTTCATAGCTTCTTCTGTGTCTGTAGTTTCTCAAAATAATCAGCTCAAAGTAATTCTTATGCCAAGGAGGCATATTTTGGGGAAGCACTTTCTGCTGCCTTCAACACACACACACACACATTTTTTACAACAACTTTTGTAGTAGCAGCAGTAGTGATAAACATAGTAGTAGGAGAGATATAAGCAGAAATTATGTTGTCATTATGTTCCTTACAGTTCTTTTTTAAAAAATATTTATTTATTTTGGCTGCACTGGATCTTAGTTGTGGCTTGCAGGATCTTTGTTGCGGCATGCAGGATCTTCGTTGCACCACGTGGGATCTTTAGTTGTGGCATGCAGACTTAGTTGTGGCATGTGAACTCTTAGTTGCAGCACGATCTAGTTCCCCGACCAGGGATTGAACCCAGGCCACCTGCATTGGGAGAGTGGAGTCTCACCCACTGGATCACCAAAGAAGTCCCCCTTCCAATTCTAAGATTACAAGATTCCCTTCCTCTGCATGAGTACGCCCCATCTCTGCCTGCTGATTTATAGGACTCCTGTTCATATATTCCCATGCCCTTTCAAAACACTTTATTCCTCTTTTTTTCTTCTTATATGAATTTACTGATATTTCAAGACCAGATGCAGGTACATCTTCTATCTGTGTGTTTCTCAACGTTGAATGCATTCTGGATCACCTAAAGAGCTTAAGAAAAATGCAGATTCGAGATCTCAAACCAACCAATTAAATCAGAATCTGGGGCTGCCAACAGAAAATTGTCACTTGCCATCTGACTCTACAAGGATTAAGTCACTAGCCACTGCAGCCATTGACTTTCAACATACTCTGAAAGGAGTTCAGGGTTGAGATCAGGAATGAGCCACTCTGTGCCCTGCGAAAAGCTGGAAGAATAGGCCTTCAGTTAGCTAGATATTTTCAGGAGAAGATTTTATGAGCCCAAATTTTCGCATCTCCTCATATCTAGAAAAGCACTTAAATCATTAATGGTGACATCTGCTCCTCATGACTAGCAGCAACCCTCTGCCTAAATGTGTGCTTAGTTGCATGTATCCCCCTTCACCAAAATCACATGATAATACTGACCTTCCCCCCTACTTCTCTGGACGAGTTCCTCAGATCTATCTGAGATGTTGTCTCCCTAGCTATTGTCCTCATTTTGCCCCATATAAAACTTAACTCACAACTCTCATGTTGTGCATTTTTTTTCAGTCATTAGTCAATGGGAGGCATTTTTGTTTTTTAAAAGTCCTCAGTGGTTTTTTTTTCTTTTTGGCTGTGCTAGGTCTTTGTTGTGGCGTGTGGGCTTCTCTCTAGTTGTGGCGTGCAGGCTCCAGAGCGTGTGGGCTCAGCAGTTGTGGCACACAGGCTCTCTGGTTGTGGCCTGAGGGTTTTGTTGCCCTGTGCATGTGGGATCTTAGGTCCCCAACCAGGGATCGAACCCATGTCCCCTGCATTGGAAGGCGGATTCTTAATCACTGGACCACCAGGGAAGTCCCCCTCAGTGATTCTAATGTGCAGCCAGAGTTAAGAATCACTAGTCATGTCTTTCTCCCATTTTTCTTTTGGTTGTTTATTTTTCTAATTGATTTGTAGAAATTCATTATATATTCTGATACTAATCTTTTAACTCATATGTGTTTACAGGGATATCTTATACAGCTAATGATGCTGTCACTTGATAAAATCTTTCAGGGAAGACTATTAGCACAGAATTCCAAAAGAAATTCATAGTCTTTAACACTCTTGCTGGACACTTACCCTAGGACACACACACACACACACACACACACACACACACACCCCTAAATATATTAAAAAATTAAGAAGAATATAACATAAAAACATTGTATAGTTATTGATGAGCTACAGTGAGCTCCTTTTGACAAGAACTAGATTAAGCATGAGGCCTTAGATATAGCAGCTTCAATAAATGTTTATTAAATAAAAATAATCTTTTGAAGTTTTTTTAAAAAAGAAAGGAAAATTATATTCTTAATTATTTTTTTAGAGTGGTCAAGTTTGCATAACTGTGACTAGAGCAGAGAAGGAAAGAATTTTTAAATAAAACAACCACTAGTAAAAGTAGAATAATATACCATCATGTAGTCAGAAAATCTGAATACTTCAGGTTTAGCACTTCATTCATTCAATTATTATTTAATGGGAAACCTGCTGTGTGCCAGGTACTGGGATTAAAGTATCCACAGAAGACAAGGTGACTGAAAATTTTAATACTGTACTTGAACAGGGCTCTCAAGGAAAAAATATGTATTTTTTTTTATAATGCCCCTCCTAGAAATCCATCAAGCAAATTTATAGGAAGGGATCTAACACTGGTGCTGGCCAGGACATTAGAGAAGAAAAAGAAGTACTTGATGAATAAGATTTTCAAACTATCCTTAAATCAAAAGACATCTCAAGAAATGTCAGAGGAAGAGACAAAAGCTCCAATGTATGTCTCCTGTTGCTCTGTCTCAGGATTTGTGTTGGATTTGGCAAGTCCATTGGTCATTGCCTACAGCAGAGGCAGTGAGTCTGCACGTGCTTAGTGGTCTCTGTCTACAGACCAAAAGAACAGTCAGGATTGGGAAGACATCAAGCATGGCTTTTTACAATCCCTGGGCCTCCCTCCTGCTATTTCACAAGTCAACTCAGTTTGTGTGAAAAATGGCTAGACAGAACAAGGACCCTAAACCTACTTGTCAATGTGTTTATGAAACATGGGAACTACAGAAGCACTAAGGTAAGCTTTTATTAATATGAATTTCCCTTATAATAAGGATTAAATGCTGTGCAAAATTTTGAATTACTCATAATCATGAGTTTCTGTTGAAAGTGTTACTGAGTCCAAGCTCATACTGCTTGCAGCACAACAGGTCAATAAGTTGAGAGACAAGGTGTTGAGGCAAGGAATAGTAGCTTTATTTGGAAAGTCAGCAAACTGAGAAGATGGCAGACTAACATCTTAAAGAACCATTTTGTTTGGGCTTGAATACAAGCTTCTTTTATGCTGCGGAGGGGAAGACAGGAGGGAATGAGATCAAGAGGTGAAGGGTTGTTGCAGAAATCTTGGCGCCGGCCAGACCTTGAAGGGGACATGTTAATTCTTTGATATTGCATGCGTTCAACAGAGGCCTGGTCATGATACTCCTGTAAGTCTTCAACAAGTGTTATTTCCTGTCCTAAGACAAATGTTCTTTCCTGTCCTGTAACTCCTTATCTCTATGTGGATACGTGATCAATAAGCAAAGGAGAATTATCTTTCTAATAATTAGGATACCTGTGAGCTAAGCAAAGGCATTTTACCTTTAAAGGTTAAGCATAGGAGGCAGAGTTTCTGGAAGGAAAGGGGCAATTATGTATACTTCAAGCTATAGGTCACAATCCTTTTATAATTAATGTGCCTGAGTGCAGAATTAGCAAGGTAATTAGCTATAGAGTGCAAAGATTAGAGCTTTAAAAAAATAGATTCAATATGGAATCAGATTAGTTCTTCCCTGTTACAAGAGGCAATTGCAAAATAATTATTTATAGAGTAAAAGTAACTTGTTTACAGATAGTGCAAACCAGTTTACATTGTCTACTATTGAGGGAAACAGCCAATCTTTGTAAATTCTGCTTTTGGATGAAAAAAAAAGCTAATTGCAGGGACTTCCCTGGTGGTGCAGTGGTTAAGGCTAGGTGTTCCCAATGCAGGGGGCCCAGGTTCAAACCCTGGTCGGGGAAACTAGATCCCACATACATGCCGCAACTAAGAGTTCACATGCCACAACTAAGGAGCCCGTCTGCTGCAACTAAGGAGCCTGCCTGTTGCAACTAAGGAGCCTGCCTGCCGCAACTAATACCTAGCACAACCGAAAAAAAAAGCTAATTGCAAAAGATCAAAAAGAAATAGTCCCCAAATACTTGGTTACCATTTGCTACTTTTCCGTCGATAGGGAAATGGAACAAGTTACATGTAATAAGCACCGTATAGGACAAAGGATGGCTCTGTCATCCTTGAAGAAAAATAAAATTCACATTAAAGGATACCTCTATGGACACGGAGATACATAAATGTGTTAAACGAGAAGGTTAGCGAAGTCTCTGATCATTCAATTCCAATGTGTGGTGGATTTTCACCACCAATAAGCAATTCTTGGGCACCACCCTAGTGTCCTATAATTCAACTCAGTTATGACACTATCTGCCTGAGATAACATCAGATCCCATGGGTTATGGGCTCAGTTCTACAAGTCTGCCTCTCTCCCACTTCAGATGCCAATTCCAAGCCCAGGTTGTTAACTCTGCTTCTGACACAACTGGCTATAAGTCAGAGGTTCCCAAAACCAGCTTTCTGGTTCAATTAATTTGCTAGAATGGTTGACAGAACTCAGGAAAACATTTTACTTACTAGATTGCTGGTTTGTTATAAAAAGATATAACTCAGGAACAGCCTTATGGAAGAGACACCCAGGGCAAGCTAGGGGGAAAGGGTGGGGAGCTTCCATGACTTCTCCGAGTGCATCACTCTCCAAATCTCCACATTTTCACCAACTCAGAAGCTCTCAGAACCCCATCCTTTTGGGTTTTTAATGGAGGCTTCATTACAGAGGCTTGATTGATTAAATAATGATGGGCCACTTGTGATTGATTCAAGCTCTAGCCTCTCTCCCCTCCTCAGAGGTCAGGGGTGGGACTGAAAGTTTTAACCCTCCAATCACTTGGTTGGTTCTCTTGACAATTAGCCCCCATCTGTCAATGTGATTCAAAAGTCACTTCATTAATATAACAAAAAATATCTTTGTCACTCTCATCTCTTAGGAAATTCTAAGGATTTTAGGGGCTCTGGGCCAGGAATGAGGTTGAAGACCAAATATATATTTCTTATTATAAATCACCACATTTATAGAAAAGAGAGCAAACACTTGTAAATCGTTACTTGGGGGGAGGGGGAGGGACTAAAGGTAGAGGATAAAGAAAGGGGTACTTTCCCTCTGTCTTCCATTTCCTCAAAATACTTGAATTTTCTGTAGTGTTAAGTATTTATATATTATTTATGTGATAAAATTAAGGCAACATTTTTTTAATCTTTTTAACAGAATTCAGCAGTTAATAAAAAAATTATACTTGCTTTTCAAATTTGATGCAAGGATGCACTCATTCACTCAATCATTCATTTAAGTCCCTAATTATTAAGCTCATAAGGTCCCAGGCATAAGGGCCTCAGCAATGAACGAGCTGGATCTACTCCCTAATGTGAGAGAGCCCAAATTCTAATGGGGAAAGACACAGGATAAACAGCTAAGCTACAGCTCAGTTGGGGTAAAGGTGCTCTAACCTAGGTGTACCTGAGGAGCCTTGCTTACACAGAATGTCCATGTAAGACTTTGAGGATGTGAAATTTAAGCTGAGGCCTGAAGGCAGTCATCTGTGCTTGAAGAGCCATCTAGGAAAAGGAAAGAACTTAGCGTGTTCTAGAAAGAAGAAACTTCCCAATTCTGCATAACTAAGAACAAATAGATTCTGACCCAGGCACGGGCTGTGTGAATTCCTAGACATTAGAGCAGCAGGATAGGGGAAGTAGACCCTTCCTTTAAGCCCTAAAGACACTAACAAAGAAGTTTCTTAGTAGACCACAGGGCCATATTCAACTTCTCTTGGAGCGAGTCTGACCCTGGATGCAGTACATTTGGAAAACAGAAAAGTTACTCAGGCTCTTTGAAAAATATACTTGAAATACCTTTTCTGGTTGACTCCATGAAATCCTGCTGTCCTTCCCCAGCCAATTACCAAACAGCCTTTCCATTCCATGTTACATGGTTTTCCTTTTCCTACTTTCCACTGGTAAGGGACTAGTAAGCCCTGCAGTTCTTCTCCATGCCAGAGCATCATTTTTCACCCCTGAGAGTCACACACAAATACCTGCAAGCATGACTCATGAAAGCAAAAGAGCCATGGCTTTCTGACAGAAGAATGTAGGATCTGTGAGGTAGGGTCATATTGTTTTTATTCTCTCTAAAGGTATTGGAAGCAGTCTGACCATCTGTTAGCTGTGATGCCACTTTGTGGTCTATTCCTAACTATATTATGTATGTTTGGCATATAGGGAGAAGGGAGAGAAGAGGCTGCCAGCATCTGAGCATCTGAGGCTGCTTTGTTTATATAGAACTCATATTAGGACATCTGCTCAGTGGAAGAGTCTGAGACTTTTATACCTAGGGTTACTGGAGGCATGTTCAGTTAACATTTTCTCTAAGACCACAGTTCTATGCTAAGTCAACTTAGCGCACTTTGCTCATCAAGGACTAGAGTTGTTATGTTTTACTGTAAAACATGTTTTTTTTTAATATATTTTATTTATGTATTTGGTTGCAGCAGGTCTTAGTTGTGGCACGTGGTTTCCTTAGTTGCAGCAGCCAGGCTCCTTAGTTGTAGCATGTGAACTCTTAGTTGTGGCATGCATGTGGGATTTAGTTCCCTGACCAGGGATTGAACCCGGGCCCCCTGCATTGGGAGCATGGAGTCGTAACCACTGCACAACCAGGGAATTCCCTGGAAAGCATGGCTTTTGATGTCAAATATGCCTGGGCCTAAATCCCAGCACCTGAGGGATTCTGATATTCACCTTTCTGAGATTCTGTTGCCTGTTTTCAAAGGACTAAAATGAGAAAATACATGTCAAGTGATTAACACTGTGTCTATTAGTCAGATTTTGCTGTGATAATAATCCCCCAGTTTTAGTGGCTTACAACTCAAGCATTTATTTCTCAGAGTTTTGCAGGTAGGTTATGGTTGGGTTCTAGATGTCTTCTCATCTGGGGACCAAGGTTAAAGGAGCAGCTCCTTTATGGGATATGCTTGTCTCATGATGGAGGACAGGAGCAGAAGAGGGTTAGCAGAAACCTGGACTTGGTACTAGCATGTTGTCACTTCAGCCCAGTCCATTGTACAAAATAAGTCCCTATGTGGAGGGAGGGAAGGATGAATATTTGAGCAACAGTAACACAATCTATAAACTAAGCTGGGAACATGACAGGTACTCAACAAATGTTAGCCTCCATCCTTTTCCCAGTGCCTGTAAGGATTCAATAAATGAATATGATAATGATAAGCTAACTCTGTAGCCAGCCCAAACTTTTGACATAAAGTTGGCTGGCCGCCCTCCACGCTGGCCCCAAATACCTTTGCCTTCATCAGTCTTATTGCCCAGAACTGTTCCACCATTTCCAGATCTAATCCTGTATTCCTCACTCTGACCACTTGTTTCACTCTCCCCTGCAGCACCTCACTTAAACTTGTGCCCTGACAACTGGTAGAGACCCCTCACTTTCCACCTTCTCCATAATTCCAACAGTCCTGGGACCACACAGGATCCTGCCACTCTAGGCTCTGTTTGCTGGGCACATCGTGATGATGTGACCCAGAATTTGGCATCAATCACCAACATCTTTGCCATTGAAACAGTGTGTCAAGCATAAACACTTAGCCCAAGCTACCCAAATAATTGAAAACATAGTCTATAGTCATATGGTCATATCACATAGTTATTTTTGGATATAAGTCTGTACATTTTAATAAACTCTGGGTTTTAAATGACTTTTCAGTGATATAGTTATGGGTGGAAGGAGAGAGTTTGAGGTGGGCACAAGAACTAGTTGGCAACCCTAACTAAAAGAAATGAAAAAGTTATACACAACTGAGGTTAAGAAGACTTTGAATATCACTTGCTTCAAGTCCCTTAGTTTACAAATGAGAAAACTGAGATGGACAGATAACTATTTGTAGCAAATTATGAGCAGAAACCAAGTTTCCTCATTTAGAGAAGAGCTAATACCTATCCTTCTCAGACTCTTCCAAAATATAGCAGAGGGAGGAACACCCCCAAATTCCTTCTACGAGGCCACCATCACCTTGATACCAAAACCAGACAAGGATGTCACAAAGAAAGAAAACTACAGGCCAATATCACTGATGAACATAGATGCAAAAATCCTCAACAAAATACTAGCAAACAGAATCCAACAGCATATTAAAAGGATCATACACCATGATCAAGTGGGGTTTATTACAGGAATGAAAGGATTCTTCAATATATGCAAATCTATCAATGTGATAAACCATATTAAAAAATTGAAGGAGAAAAACAATATGATCATCTCAATAGATGCAGAGAAATCTTTTGACAAAATTCAACACCGATTTATGATAAAAACCCTGCAGAAAGTAGGCATAGAGGGAACTTTCCTCAACATAATAAAGGCCATATATGACAAGCCCACAGCAAACATCATCCTCAATGGTGAAAAGCTGAAAGCATTTCCACTAAGATCAGGAACAAGACAAGGTTGCCCACTCTCACCACTCTTATTCAACATAGTTTTGGAAGTTTTAGCCACAGCAATCAGAGAAGAAAAGGAAATAAAAGGAATCCAAATCGGAAAAGAAGAAGTAAAGCTGTCAGTGTTTGCAGATGACATGATACTATACATAGAGAATCCTAAAGATGCTACCAGAAAACTACTAGAGCTAATCAATGAATTTGGTAAAGTAGCAGGATACAAAATTAATGCACAGAAATATCTGGCATTCCTATATACTAATGATGAAAAATCTGAAAGTGAAATCAAGAAAACACTCCCATTTACCATTGCAACATAAAGAATAAAATATCTAGGAATAAACCTACCTAAGGAGACAAAAGACCTGTATGCAGAAAATTATAAGACACTGATGAAAGAAATTAAAGATGATACAAACAGATGGAAAGGTATACTATGTTCTTGGATTGGAAGAATCAACATTGTGAAAATGACTCTACTACCCAAAGCAATCTATAGATTCAATGCAATCCCTATCAAACTACCACTGGCATTTTTCACAGAACTAGAACAAAAAATTTCACAATTTGTATGGAAACACAAAAGACCCCGAATAGCCAAAGCAATCTTGAAAACGAAAAAAGGAGCTGGAGGAATCAGGCTCCCTGACTTCAGACTATACTACAAAGCTATAGTAATCAAGACAGTATGGTACTGGCACAAAAACAGAAAGATAGATCAATGGAACAGGATAGAAAGCCCACAGATACACCCACGCACATATGGACACCTTATGTTTGATAAAGGTGGCAGGAATGTACAGTAGAGAAAGGAGAGCCTCTTCAATAAGTGGTGCTGGGAAAACTGGACAGGTACATGTAAAAGTATGAGATTAGATCACTCCCTAACACCATACACAAAAATAAGCTCAAAATGGATTAAAGACCTAAATGTAAGGCCAGAAACTATCAAACTCTTAGAGGAAAACATAGGCAGAACACTCTGTGACATAAATCACAGAAAGATCCTTTCTGGCCCACCTCCTAGAGTAATGGAAATAAAAACAAAAATAAACAAATGGGACCTAATGAAAATTAAAAGCTTTTGCACAGCAAAAGAAACCATAAACAAGACCAAAAGACAACCCTCAGAATGGGAGAAAATATTTGCAAATGAAGCCACTGACAAAGGATTAATCTCCAAAATTTACAAGCAGCTCATGCAGCTCAATAACAAAAAAACAAAAAACCCAATCCAAAAATGGGCAGAAGACCTAAATAGACATTTCTCCAAAGAAGATATACAGACTGCCAACAAACACATGAAAGAATGCTCAACATCATTAATCATTAGAGAAATGCAAATCAAAACTACAATGAGATATCATCTCACACCAGTCAGAATGGCCATCATCAAAAAATCCAGAAACAATAAATGCTGGAGAGGGTGTGGAGAAAAGGGAACCCTCTTGCACTGCTGGTGGGAATGTGAATTGGTGCAGCCACTATGGAGAACAGTATGGAGGTTCCTTTAAAAACTACAAATAGAACTACCATATGACCCAGCAATCCCACTACTGGGCATATACCCTGAGAAAACCAAAAGGAGTCATGTACCAAAATGTTCATTGCAGCTCTATTTACAATAGCCCGGAGATGGAAACAACCTAAGTGCCCATCATCGGATGAATGGATAAAGAAGATGTGGCACATATATACAATGGAATATTACTCAGCCATAAAAAGAGACGAAATTGAGCTATTTGTAGTGAGGTGGATGGGCCTAGAGTCTGTCATACAGAGTGAAGTATGTCAGAAAGAGAAAGACAAATACTGTATGCTAACACATATATATGGAATTTAAGAAAAAAAAATGTCATGAAGAACCTAGGGGTAATGCAGGAATAAAGACGCAGACCTACTGGAGAACAGACTTGAGGATATGGGGAGGGGGAAGGGTGAGCTGTGACAGGGTGAGAGAGAGTCATGGACATATACACACTAACAAACGTAAGGTAGATAGCTAGTGGGAAGCAGCCGCATGGCACTGGGATATTGGCTCGGTGGTTTGTGACAGCCTGGAGGGGTGGGATAGGGAGGGTGGGAGGGAGGGAGATGGAAGAGGGAAGACATATGGGAACATATGTATATGTGTAACTGATTCACTTTGTTATAAAGCAGAAACTAACACACCATTGTAAAGCAATTATACCCCAATAAAGATGTTAAAAAAAAAAAAAGAAAGAAAGAAACCAAGTTTCCTGAATCCCAGGCCAGAGCTTTTCCTACTATATCAAAACAGAGTAGAAGAAACCAGCTGGCTACCAACAGTCCTAAACCCCAGAACCGGGATGAAAGAAGAGGGTAGTTGTGTTAATTTAGTCTTAGAGAGAGGAAAGATATGTTTAATGGAGCCCATGGCACAGAGGAGAACATCAGAAGCAGTGGGTAGATTGTCGGGGGTGTCAGCATTTGGGTTTCAGCTAGTTTGGCCTTCTATATATTGTCCTGCCTGTGAGCATTCACCATCTTGACAGGAGCTACGTTAGGTCATCAGGATGAGAGCCGCCTCCTGGGGAATTTCCTCTCCCTGATAATGATTATAAGGATGGTAAGGACAAAGTCCTTGAGGTAGGAGATAGATGAGCCTCAGGCTGAGCAACTGCAACAGGTCTCCTGCTGAGGCTCCAAGGTATGACACTAGCAGGAACATCAGGCCCTGACTAGGTAAAAGACAAAGTGACCACATTTTTCCTCATTCTTGTGGTCAGGAGGATTTCCCAGCCCACACATGCACAGGGAAGGTCCTCAGTCTAGGGAAGGGGTCAAAAGGAGGGAGGGGCTGCCAGTCCATAACATGTCCTGCCAACCTCCCAGAAACCTTCATGCTGGAATCTATTTTGGCTGAGAGATGCACATGCTCCCACCAGGAAGGACCCTAAGTCAGGCCAAATATGGGCACAAACAAGATGATTGGCTGGAGACAACCC